>NC_034180.2:54861534-54959404 GCF_002021735.2 Oncorhynchus kisutch
CACTCTAATGCACATGTCATCCATACTGGTAAACACATTCTGCACTCTAATGCACATGTCATCCATACTGGTAAACACAAGTGGCAACAATCAAATACAAACAGAGAACATATGTCATTGATTGAACACAACCACTCAACATGGATTTAACCTGTTTCAAATGATGCGACACAACCAATATAAGCCAGTTCAGAGAGAAAACAGGTTGTTGAAGGTGGGAAGGAGAACGTCTGAGAATGGATAGACGAAACAATGTGAGAGGACGAGGGCGTATGTGAGGTGGGCGATGAGGAGGAGGAGGAGGGCAAGAAAGAGGAAGAACAAAAAACTAAATTGCAAAGAGCAAAGCAGAGTAGTAATTTCTGATCCATTTTGAGCCACTATGATAGAACATGTTTTCGTTCATCAAAAGACAATGACGGAAAAATATGATTAAAAATGTACTTCTCCCCGAGAAATGTATGGTTTGAACAATGTGTTTTCTATTTTTCGGTGTATTGTTCACTGACTGCTTGAGAGTGTATATCATTTTGATCACTTTGTTAATGATTTGAGAGCAGTGTTTCATTTTGAACACAGGTAAAACTGTTTTGAGGCGAATGTTTCATTTTGCGAGAGGAGTCAGGTTATGTAAATAGTGCTTGAAGATGAGGTTTTGTGTTGAATGTTTTCAGGAAATGGAGCAAGGTTTCAGAAATTGTGATTTAGCAATTGAGAAAAACTGTAACTATTTGCACATTGTTACAACACCGAACATAGTCAATAATATAACAGAGACAGAGAGAGAGAGACAGAGAGAGAGAGACAGAGAGAGACAGAGAGAGAGAGAGAGAGACAGAGAGAGAGACAGAGAGAGACAGAGAGAGAGAGACATAGAGAGAGAGACAGAGAGAGAGACAGAGAGAGAGACAGAGAGAGAGACAGAGAGAGAGACCTTCCATAACAAAGCCATCACCTACAGAGAGATGAACCTGGAGAAGATTCCCCTAAGCAAGCTGGTCCTGGGGCTCTGTTCACAAACACAAACACACACTACAGAGCCCCAGGACAGCAGCACAATTAGACCCAACCAAATCATGAAGATAATTACTTGACACATTGGAAAGAATTAACAAAAAAAACTGAGTAAACTAGAATGCTATTTGGCCCTAAACAGAGAGTACACAGCGGCAGAATACCTGACCACTGTGACTGACCCAAAATTAAGGAAAGCTTTGACTATGTACAGACTGAGCATAGCCTTGCTATTGAGAAAGGCCTCCGTAGGCAGACATGGCTCTCAAGAGAAGACAGGCTATGTGCTCACTGCCCACAAAATGAGGTGGAAACTGAGCTGCTCTTCCTAACCTCCTGCCCAGGAGGAAAACAAATCCAATTTTGATAAACTCCCATATCTACTGGGTGAAATTCCACAGTGTGCCATCACAGCAGCAAGATTTGTGACCTGTTGCCACGAGAAAAGGGCAACCAGTGAAGAACAAACACCATTGTAAATACAACCCATATTTATGTTTATTTATTTTATCTTGTGTCCTTTAACCATTTGTACATTGTTAAAACACTGTATATATATATAATATGACATTTGTAATGTCTTTACTGTTTTGAAACTTCTGTATGTGTGATGTTTACTGTTAATTTTTATTGTTTATTTCACTTTATATATTATCTACCTCACTTGTTTTGTCAATGTTAACACATGTTTCCCATACCAATAAAGCCCTTGAATTGAATTGAGAGAGACAGAGAGAGAGAGACAGAGAGAGACAGAGAGAGAGAGAGAGAGAGAGAGACAGAGAGAGAGACAGAGAGAGAGACAGAGAGAGAGACAGAGAGAGAGACAGAGAGAGAGACAGAGAGACAGAGAGAGAGAGACAGAGAGAGACAGAGAGAGAGAGAATTGGAGGGGAGCTGTAGCGTGCCCAATTTGACTGGAGCGTGATTTCCAAAGGCTGGAGCGTCGGCCTTCTCCAGTACCACTCACGTCACGAGCTCAGGGCGTGTCTGCCCTGGCATAGTCTGCTGGTGTGCTGCTATCTCCCTTTCCTTTATCAACTGAACATTTCCATGAAGAAACTGATCAAACACACAGGTACTAAATCAAGATGACTTACAAAGATGAGGACAAAGAGCAAGAGAGGGAGTGTGGTGACGTAGTGTCCACAACTAAAGAATCATCGTGGAATCTGAAAAGACAAGTATCCTGAAATCACGATGGTGTAATTAGTACAAACACATTCTAACAGAAAGGAGGGAGGTGGGGAGATAACTAACTGTATCAATGTAGAAAAGTATTTATAAACTAAAAATCAGATCTCTTAAAAAGGTTTGTTCATTTTGGTTCTATTATCTATACCATAGACTATCATTGATTTTGTCCCAATAGACCGTATGAAACTCTCGAGCTTTTAGTTTTTAATAGGGTTATTTTGCCTAAAGACTTTTAAACCTAGCTAAAACAAACAAACGAAAACTCCACATCTCTGCCCAGCCTGGACAGAGTGGCCTGAAGGGTGTTGAGCATCTCTGCCCAGCCTGGACAGAGTGGCCTGAAGGGTGTTGAGCATCTCTGCCCAGCCTGGACAGAGTGGCCTGAAGGGTGTTGAGCATCTCTGCCCAGCCTGGACAGAGTGGCCTGAAGGGTGTTGAGCATCTCTGCCCAGCCTGGACAGAGTGGCCTGAAGGGTGTTGAGCATCTCTGCCCAGCCTGGACAGAGTGGCCTGAAGGGTGTTGAGCATCTCTGCCCAGCCTGGACAGAGTGGCCTGAAGGGTGTTGAGCATCTCTGCCCAGCCTGGACAGAGTGGCCTGAAAGGTGTTGAGCATCTCTGCCCAGCCTGGACAGAGTGGCCTGAAGGGTGTTGAGCATCTCTGCCCAGCCTGGACAGAGTGGCCTGAAGGGTGTTGAGCATCTCTGCCCAGCCTGGACAGAGTGGCCTGAAGGGTGTTGAGCATCTCTGCCCAGCCTGGACAGAGTGGCCTGAAGGGTGTTGAGCATCTCTGCCCAGCCTGGACAGAGTGGCCTGAAGGGTGTTGAGCATCTCTGCCCAGCCTGGACAGAGTGGCCTGAAGGGTGTTGAGCATCTCTGCCCAGCCTGGACAGAGTGGCCTGAAGGGTGTTGAGCATCTCTGCCCAGCCTGGACAGAGTGGCCTGAAGGGTGTTGAGCATCTCTGCCCAGCCTGGACAGAGTGGCCTGAAGGGCGTTGAGCATCTCTGCCCAGCCTGGACAGAGTGGCCTGAAGGGCGTTGAGCATCTCTGCCCAGCCTGGACAGAGTGGCCTGAAGGGTGTTGAGCATCTCTGCCCAGCCTGGACAGAGTGGCCTGAAGGGTGTTGAGCATCTCTGCCCAGCCTGGACAGAGTGGCCTGAAGGGTGTTGAGCATCCCTGCCCAGCCTGGACAGAGTGGCCTGAAGGGTGTTGAGCATCTCTGCCCAGCCTGGACAGAGTGGCCTGAAGGGTGTTGAGCATCTCTGCCCAGCCTGGACAGAGTGGCCTGAAAGGTTTTGAGCATCTCTCCCCTGCCTGGACAGAGTGGCCTGAAGGGTGTTGAGCATCTCTGCCCAGCCTGGACAGAGTGGCCTGAAGGGTGTTGAGCATCTCTGCCCAGCCTGGACAGTGTGGCCTGAAGGGCGTTGAGCATCTCTGCCCAGCCTGGACAGTGTGGCCTGAAGGGTGTTGAGCATCTCTGCCCAGCCTGGACAGAGTGGCCTGAAGGGTGTTGAGCATCTCTGCCCAGCCTGGACAGTGTGGCCTGAAGGGCGTTGAGCATCTCTGCCCAGCCTGGACAGGGTAGCCTGAAGGGTGTTTATCATCCCAATGTCTCTGCAGGTGTGGAGAGTGTGGCCTGAAGGGTGTTTATCATCCCAGTGTCTCTGCAGGAGAGGGTGGCCTGAAGGGTGTTTATCATCCCAGTGTCTCTGCAGGAGAGGGTGGCCTAAAGGGTGTTTATCATCCCAGTGTCTCTGCAGGAGAGGGTAGCCTGAAGGGTGTTTATCATCCCAGTGTCTCTGCAGGAGAGGGTAGCCTGAACGGTGTTTATCATCCCAGTGTCTCTGCAGGAGAGGGTGGCCTGAAGGGTGTTTATCATCCCAGTGTCTCTGCAGGAGAGGGTAGCCTGAAGGGTGTTTATCATCCCAGTGTCTCTGCAGGAGAGGGTAGCCTGAAGGGTGTTTATCATCCCAGTGTCTCTGCAGGAGAGGGTGGCCTGAAGGGTGTTTATCATCCCAGTGTCTCTGCAGGAGAGGGTAGCCTGAAGGGTGTTTATCATCCCAGTGTCTCTGCAGGAGAGGGTAGCCTGAAGGGTGTTTATCATCCCAGTGTCTCTGCAGGAGAGGGTAGCCTGAAGGGTGTTTATCATCCCAGTGTCTCTGCAGGAGAGGGTAGCCTGAAGGGTGTTTATCATCCCAGTGTCTCTGCAGGAGAGGGTAGCCTGAAGGGTGTTTATCATCCCAGTGTCTCTGCAGGAGATGGTAGCCTGAAGGGTGTTTATCATCCCAGTGTCTCTGCAGGAGAGGGTAGCCTGAAGGGTGTTTATCATCCCAGTGTCTCTGCAGGAGAGGGTATTTCCCCCTGCCATTCCAGAACCATCGCATGAGACTGAAGCCAGACTTTGGCCAAACTCGTGTTTCTAAAAATGAAGTCATTTTGAATTGAATTTGTATTTAATTCTAAGTCAGTCACCTCCTAGATGTCCAATTTATAGACTATAATGATTTAATAGAACATAATGTAGTTTAATGTTCCAGCCAGCCTCGTGTGTCGCAAATGCTTCACAATGTATTTCTTTGTAGGATATAGCCCTGAAATAACTGACATAATATAGCCTGAATAACTAATATTCCTTTATAGGCTCCCTGTCTGGCTCCTGGCCTATTCAGAGGGTTTATATGCTGTTTAATATGACATGTAGCCTATTGAGAATGTATTCCTTTGTAGGCTATAGCCTTGAAACAACTGACATCATATGTAGTGGTATGTGTGTGTATTTACAGTTGAAGTCGGAAGTTTACATACACTTAGGTTGGAGTCATTAAAACTTGTTTTTCAACCACTCCACACATTTCTTGTTAACAAACTATAGTTTTGGCAAGTCTGTTAGGACATATTTTAGAGACAATCTAGGAGAACCAGCCAGACCAGAAAGGAATCAGACAACTCCTAGCTAACCTCAGACAACTCCTAGCTAACCTCAGACAACTCCTAGCTAACCTCAGCCAGATCCAGCTCCTTGACGTGACTAACATAACAACTGAGCTGATGAGGATCGAGCTGGATTAAAAACCTTTAATGTAGTTTTTCAGTGGCAGGGACTGGGAGACTAGTCAGGATGGAGGGAAAGATGAACAGAGAAAAGTACAGAGAGATCCTTGATGAAAACCTGCTCCAGAGTGCTCAGGACCTCAGACTGGGGTGAAAGTTCACCTTCCAACAGGATAATGACCCTAAGCACACAGACAAGACAATGCAGGAGTGGCTTCAGGACAAGTCTCTGAATGTCCTTGAGTGGCCCAGCCAGAGCCTGGACTTGAACCCAATCGAACATCTCTGGAGAGACCTGAAATGAGCTATGCAGCAACACTCCCCATCCGATCTGACAGAGCTTGAGAGGATCTGCAAAGGAGAATGGGAGAAACTCCCAAAATACAGGTGTGTCAAGCTTTTAGCGTCATACCCAAGAAGACTCACGGCTGTAATCGCTGCCAAAGATGCTTCAACAAAGTACTGAGTAAAGGGTCTGAATACTTATGTAAATGTGATAATTCAGTGATATTTCTAAAAACCTATTTTTGCTTTGTCAGTATGGGGTATTGTGATGTCATTATGGAGTATTGTGATGTCATTATGGAGTATTGTGATGTCATTATGGGGTATTGTGATGTCATTATGGGGTATTGTGATGTCATTATGGGGTATTGTGATGTCATTATGGGGTATAGATTAATGTGTAGATTAATGAAGGGGGAAAACGATTGAATCCATTTTAGAATAAGGCTGTAACGTAACAAAATGTGGAAAAAGTCAAGGGTTCTGAATACTTTCCAAATGCACCACACACACACACACACACCTGACTCCATGCAGATTAATCTAACCTGACTCCATGCAGATTCATCTAACCTGACTCCATGCAGATTCATCTAACCTGACTCCATGCAGATTCATCTAACCTGACTCCATGCAGATTCATCTAACCTGACTCCATGCAGATTCATCTAACCTGACTCCATGCAGATTCATTTAACCTGACTCCATGCAGATTAATCTAACCTGACTCCATGCAGATTAATCTAATCTGACTCCATGCAGATTCATCTAACCTGACTCCATGCAGATTCATCTAACCTGACTCCATGCAGATTCATCTAACCTGACTCCATGCAGATTCATCTAACCTGACTCCATGCAGATTCATCCCAGACAGACTTATTCATCAACACATTAGGGGATTTATTGTCATGTCTATTCATCAGTCTAACTGTCGGACTAATGCTGCTATCAACGTGTTAACATTAGATTACCAGAGGACAGCCACACACACCCATAGCGCTGTAAAGGTCAGTCCCTGTGCTAACGCAGACTAATCTCTTAGGGCTTCTGTGTTTTATGACAACAGACCAGGCAGCCCAAAGCAACACAGATGAGCGTGTTAAAGTAGTTCCTCTGAGGTGGACTGAAGTCTGGTAGAGAGTCAAGACAGAGAGGTATTCGGTGTTCTGTGGTCTGTGTGTGGAGAGATCGTAGGTCTGAGAGAGAGAGAGACGTGTTACGTGTTGCGTCTATGGAGAGAGAGTCCTGCAGTGTATTGTGGACCAACTGCGGTTTCTCCTGAATCTGAAGCACAAATACACAAGTTCAGATGGGTCACAATGCCTGTTATCCCGCCACACTCTGTGACAAAGCAACCATCTCACATGACATAGAAGGAACAAGGGATAGGGCCTGTTGTATAGAGGAGGGAGAGGAGTCTAGTCAGCCTGGGGAGAAGGCTATAAAATCACCTCAGAAAGATGTGAGCTCCATCAGGGCCTGTTGTATAGAGGAGGGAGAGGAGTCTAGTCAGCCTGGGGAGAAGGCTATAAAATCACCTCAGAAAGATGTGAGCTCCATCAGGCCACTGTGAGGCAAATCTTTTACAAATTGAGAGTATTTAACATGACAGCAACTCGTCCTAGAAGTGGACGCCTTTCCAAAGTATCCCAAAGAGCCACAAGAACAATAATACATCAGATAAAAGCCATCCCAAACATAACATCTAGAGATTAGCAGACCTTCCTTGCTACATCTCAGATAACTGTGCATAAACAGTATATTGATTATATTGATTATATATTGATTATATTCCTCCTGACTGATAACTTGAGCCATGTTACAGGCACTGGTTACAGTTTGAAGCTTTTTCTTGAGTGGGCAGCTTGATGAAAGCCAGTCAATATTAAAAATCACCCAGAAAATATACCTCTCTGCGAATATCACATACATTATCAAGCATTTCACACATGTTATCCAGATACTGACTGTTAACACTCTGTGGTCTATAGCAGCTTGCCATATTATATTTACGGCTTAAAGTGGTCCTATGGACAGATACTCCAATCTCAGCTTTGCAGCTCCTTCAGGGTGATCTTTGGTCTCTTTGTTGCCTCTCTGATTAACTCCCTGCAGATACTCCAATCTCAGCTTTGCAGCTCCTTCAGGGTGATCTTTGGTCTCTTTGTTGCCTCTCTGACTAACTCCCTGCAGATACTCCAATCTCAGCTTTGCAGCTCCTTCAGGGTGATCTTTGGTCTCTTTGTTGCCTCTCTGATTAACTCCCTGCAGATACTCCAATCTCAGCTTTGCAGCTCCTTCAGGGTGATCTTTGGTCTCTTTGTTGCCTCTCTGATTAACTCCCTGCAGATACTCCAATCTCAGCTTTGCAGCTCCTTCAGGGTGATCTTTGGTCTCTTTGTTGCCTCTCTGATTAACTCCCTGCAGATACTCCAATCTCAGCTTTGCAGCTCCTTCAGGGTGATCTTTGGTCTCTTTGTTGCCTCTCTGATTAACTCCCTGCAGATACTCCAATCTCAGCTTTGCAGCTCCTTCAGGGTGATCTTTGGTCTCTTTGTTGCCTCTCTGATTAACTCCCTGCAGATACTCCAATCTCAGCTTTGCAGCTCCTTCAGGGTGATCTTTGGTCTCTTTGTTGCCTCTCTGATTAACTCCCTGCAGATACTCCAATCTCAGCTTTGCAGCTCCTTCAGGGTGATCTTTGGTCTCTTTGTTGCCTCTCTGATTAACTCCCTGCAGATACTCCAATCTCAGCTTTGCAGCTCCTTCAGGGTGATCTTTGGTCTCTTTGTTGCCTCTCTGATTAACTCCCTGCAGATACTCCAATCTCAGCTTTGCAGCTCCTTCAGGGTGATCTTTGGTCTCTTTGTTGCCTCTCTGATTAACTCCCTGCAGATACTCCAATCTCAGCTTTGCAGCTCCTTCAGGGTGATCTTTGGTCTCTTTGTTGCCTCTCTGATTAACTCCCTGCAGATACTCCAATCTCAGCTTTGCAGCTCCTTCAGGGTGATCTTTGGTCTCTTTGTTGCCTCTCTGATTAACTCCCTGCAGATACTCCAATCTCAGCTTTGTAGCTCCTTCAGGGTGATCTTTGGTCTCTTTGTTGCCTCTCTGATTAACTCCCTGCAGATACTCCAATCTCAGCTTTGCAGCTCCTTCAGGGTGATCTTTGGTCTCTTTGTTGCCTCTCTGATTAACTCCCTGCAGATACTCCAATCTCAGCTTTGCAGCTCCTTCAGGGTGATCTTTGGTCTCTTTGTTGCCTCTCTGATTAACTCCCTGCAGATACTCCAATCTCAGCTTTGCAGCTCCTTCAGGGTGATCTTTGGTCTCTTTGTTGCCTCTCTGATTAACTCCCTGCAGATACTCCAATCTCAGCTTTGCAGCTCCTTCAGGGTGATCTTTGGTCTCTTTGTTGCCTCTCTGATTAACTCCCTGCAGATACTCCAATCTCAGCTTTGCAGCTCCTTCAGGGTGATCTTTGGTCTCTTTGTTGCCTCTCTGATTAACTCCCTGCAGATACTCCAATCTCAGCTTTGCAGCTCCTTCAGGGTGATCTTTGGTCTCTTTGTTGCCTCTCTGATTAACTCCCTGCAGATACTCCAATCTCAGCTTTGCAGCTCCTTCAGGGTGATCTTTGGTCTCTTTGTTGCCTCTCTGATTAACTCCCTGCAGATACTCCAATCTCAGCTTTGTAGCTCCTTCAGGGTGATCTTTGGTCTCTTTGTTGCCTCTCTGATTAACTCCCTGCAGATACTCCAATCTCAGCTTTGCAGCTCCTTCAGGGTGATCTTTGGTCTCTTTGTTGCCTCTCTGATTAACTCCCTGCAGATACTCCAATCTCAGCTTTGCAGCTCCTTCAGGGTGATCTTTGGTCTCTTTGTTGCCTCTCTGATTAACTCCCTGCAGGGCATTAATCAAACATGGCATGTTTGTTGTGGTGCCATATCATAAATATTATATATATTATTATAAATAAATGTAAATTAAAAAAAGATATTCTTTCCCTTTTATAATAATGGATTTGACGGAGCTCCGTGGGACGTTCAGAGTTTAGGATGTGTAGCCTAGTGGTTAGAGCTTTGGACTAGTAACCGGAAGGTTGCGAGTTCAAACCCCCGAGCTGACAAGGTACAAATCTGTCGTTCTGCCCCTGAACAGGCAGTTAACCCACTGTTCCCAGGCCGTCATTGAAAATAAGAATGTGTTCTTAACTGACTTGCCTGGTTAAATAAAGGTAAAATTTAAAAAATTACGGCCCTGATCTGTCCTTCTCCACAACTTTGTCCCTGATTAAATAAATGATATACTTATAACCATTTATTTATAGATTAATGTCATCTGCAGCATGGTTTCCTGAGTCGTAGTGGGAGGACCACACTGCCTATCGCATGACTCCCAAGTTTACTTCCAAATAATGGTTATTATAATCAATATTTGCATATAGTTCTTTCCACTACCATTTCTGACATTTAATTTTACCAACAAAAAAAAAAGATCCCACCATGTCGAACAAATAGATTGTATGTCTGCATTTATAAAATCTGTACTGAAACTTCCTGTTTCCATCAGCCAGGTCGTGACCTTTTCTTTCTTCATGCGTTCAGTAATTAATCCTTATGGTTGGACAGAAACCTGGTTAATGACGTTTGAAACGCTATTAGCGCGCACCCTGCTAACTAGCCAGCCATTTCACATCGGTTACACCAGCCTAATCTCAGGAGTTGATAGGCTTGAAGTCATAAACAGCTGCTGTCATAAGCAGTAAAGTGCTGTTTGAATGAATGCTTACAAGCCTGCTGGTGCCTACCATCACTCAGTCAGACTACTCTATCAAATCAAATTATGTTTTGATTCCTATTTTGGGTATAGGGGAGGGTCACGTTTTTTTTCTCTTCCGTTCAGAGAGGATTTAGGTTAAATATATTTTGCTGAAGGGAGAGACATACATTTCCATTTCAGAGAGGTCTGATTTTCTAATCAAGTTCAATTTATAGTTTGTTAATTATATATGACACAACCTCTCTGGGTTGTCAGGGAGATCCTGCCATACATCTCAACCTCTCTGGGTTGTCAGGGAGATCCTGCCATACATCTCAACCTCTCTGGGTTGTCAGGGAGATCCTGCCATACATCTCAACCAAACAGTGTTGTTTACAGTGGAATCCCTCACCCGTACAGTATTCTCATAACGGATGACCGCCATTTATATCAGAAGTGATGTTGAAGCTAACGATGCGACACACTAAAGCCATGCTGAAAATACAGAAGGGTCACGATGTTGAAGGAGTGTAGTTACAACAAGTGCTACGATTTCATCGCTACCTATCAACACCGACAACAAGCGTGACGGCGTGTCACATAACAACACACCACTAACAGAAAGACTGGTGTCGACCTTCCTGACCTTGTGAAGACAAACTGTTCTCAGCTCTCCCTCCCCCGAGGGCTCGCCTCACACCCCGTAGCACCAAGAACACCAATAACCGTACAACTCAGATGATGCCCTGATGTTCTCTACAAATGCTTATCTGACTTCTCAAAATGGCTCCAAGTGTAGCTATATTTTCTCTTTCCTTTCCCGTTCACCCCCTTCTTTGTTTATCCTTTCTTGTGTGAGTCAACAGATTTGATTGGAACAGTGTTTTTGCATATATTATACCATATATTATACCATATAGATAAGCATTGGGGAGGCAGGTAGCCTAGTGGTTAGAGCGTTGGGGAGGCAGGTAGCCTAGTGGTTAGAGCGTTGGGGAGGCAGGTAGCCTAGTGGTTAGAGCATTGGGGAGGCAGGTAGCCTAGTGGTTAGAGCATTGGGGAGGCAGGTAGCCTAGTGGTTAGAGCATTGGGGAGGCAGGTAGCCTAGTGGTTAGAGTGTTGGGGAGGCAGGTAGCCTAGTGGTTAGAGCGTTGGGGAGGCAGGTAGCCTAGTGGTTAGAGTGTTGGGGAGGCAGGTAGCCTAGTGGTTAGAGCGTTGGGGAGGCAGGTAGCCTAGTGGTTAGAGCGTTGGGGAGGCAGGTAGCCTAGTGGTTAGAGCATTGGGGAGGCAGGTAGCCTAGTGGTTAGAGCATTGGGGAGGCAGGTAGCCTAGTGGTTAGAGCATTGGGGAGGCAGGTAGCCTAGTGGTTAGAGTGTTGGGGAGGCAGGTAGCCTAGTGGTTAGAGCGTTGGGGAGGCAGGTAGCCTAGTGGTTAGAGTGTTGGGGAGGCAGGTAGACTAGTGGTTAGAGCGTTGGGGAGGCAGGTAGCCTAGTGGTTAGAGCGTTGGGGAGGCAGGTAGCCTAGTGGTTAGAGCATTGGGGAGGCAGGCAGCCTAGTGGTTAGAGCGTTGGGGAGGCAGGTAGCCTAGTGGTTAGAGCATTGGGGAGGCAGGTAGCCTAGTGGTTAGAGTGTTGGGGAGGCAGGTAGCCTAGTGGTTAGAGCGTTGGGGAGGCAGGTAGCCTAGTGGTTAGAGCGTTGGGGAGGCAGGTAGCCTAGTGGTTAGAGCGTTGGGGAGGCAGGCAGCCTAGTGGTTAGAGCGTTGGGGAGGCAGGTAGCCTAGTGGTTAGAGCGTTGGGGAGGCAGGTAGCCTAGTGGTTAGAGCATTGGGGGAGGCAGGTAGCCTAGTGGTTAGAGCATTGGGGAGGCAGGTAGCCTAGTGGTTAGAGCGTTAGGGAGGCAGGTAGCCTAGTGGTTAGAGCGTTGGGGAGGCAGGTAGCCTAGTGGTTAGAGCATTGTGGAGGCAGGTAGCCTAGTGGTTAGAGTGTTGGGGAGGCAGGTAGCCTAGTGGTTAGAGCATTGGGGAGGCAGGTAGCCTAGTGGTTAGACCATTGGGGAGGCAGGTAAGCCTAGTGGTTAGAGCGTTGGGGAGGCAGGTAGCCTAGTGGTTAGAGCGTTGGGGAGGCAGGTAGCCTAGTGGTTAGAGCGTTGGGGAGGCAGGCAGCCTAGTGGTTAGAGCGTTGGGGAGGCAGGTAGCCTAGTGGTTAGAGCGTTGGGGAGGCAGGTAGCCTAGTGGTTAGAGCATTGGGGGAGGCAGGTAGCCTAGTGGTTAGAGCATTGGGGAGGCAGGTAGCCTAGTGGTTAGAGCGTTAGGGAGGCAGGTAGCCTAGTGGTTAGAGCGTTGGGGAGGCAGGTAGCCTAGTGGTTAGAGCATTGTGGAGGCAGGTAGCCTAGTGGTTAGAGTGTTGGGGAGGCAGGTAGCCTAGTGGTTAGAGCATTGGGGAGGCAGGTAGCCTAGTGGTTAGACCATTGGGGAGGCAGGTAAGCCTAGTGGTTAGAGCGTTGGGGAGGCAGGTAGCCTAGTGGTTAGAGCGTTGGCCCAGTAACTGAAAGATTGCTAGTATCAGTGATGTAGACATCTGTATTGCAGGCAAAAAGCATCTCCGCTTTGGCAGAAAAGGCATTTGTATAATTAAGAGCAGTATCTTGCTGGATTCAATAGTTGTAATTGTAAGAGTTGTTGCCCTGTCTCTTTCTCTATGATGTCACTCTAATGGGATCCAGGAAGAACAAAACTTCCGTAGTTCACTACTTCTGCCCAGAGCCAACCGTAGTGCACTACTTCTGCCCAGAGCCAACCGTAGTGCACTACTTCTGCCCAGAGCCAACCGTAGTGCACTACTTCTGCCCAGAGCCAACCGTAGTTCACTACTTCTGCCCAGAGCCAACCGTAGTGCACTACTTCTGCCCAGAGCCAACCGTAGTGCAATACTTCTGCCCAGAGCCAACCGTAATTCACTACTTCTGCCCAGAGCCAACCGTAGTGCACTACTTCTGCCCAGAGCCAACCGTAGTGCACTACTTCTGCCCAGAGCCAACCGTAGTGCACTACTTCTGCCCAGAGCCAACCGTAGTGCACTACTTCTGCCCAGAGCCAACCGTAGTTCACTACTTCTGCCCAGAGGCAACCTGTTACGTTGTTACGTTCCCCAGTTTCTGTGTTGTGGTTTGTGTATTTTGTTTGTATGTGTGTGTTGCAGGATGGCTTCCTGGAATTCCCCCCAAGCAGGTGATTGGTCGGCCACATCGATGAGTGGAGAGCTGACCACGCCCCCTCATCAGGATACAGCTGTATCCCATTAGACTCCTTCTCCAGCTATATAAGCCAGTGTTCTGTTGCTCAGAGAGAGCTGAGGGTTATATCATATGTCGGTTGAGTTGCAGAAAGAGATTTGGTATGTGCTATGTTCGTTGTTGCTCAGAGTGTCCTGTTTTTGTTGTTGGTCTGTATAATTGGTATGCACTAGGTTAGTAGTTGCTGAGAGAGGTGATGAGTGTGTCCTGTGTTTTTGTTGTTGGTCTGTATAATTGGTATGCACTAGGTTAGTAGTTGCTGAGAGAGGTGATGAGTGTGTCCTGTGTTTTTGTTGTTGGTCTGTATAATTGTTGTGAAGTATTGTGCAGCCGGTCCGGAGGTTTGTTTATGTCCAAAGGTCTGTTTTGATGATTGAAATGGTTGTATTCTGTTTTTGTTTCAAGGGGGGGAAGGGGAAGGCACCTTGGGAGTGCTTAGGCAAGAGGCCTGCAGGCATACATAACCTGTAGTAATTACTGTCTAGGGACACTAGGTAAGACCTGGGAGGACCACCCCCTGTATTTTGGTTAGTGCACCAGGTGGTGCTAGTTAGGTAAGTAGTGGGTAGGCAGGTAAGGTAGGAGAGGGGGCTTTTATAATTACTACTAGTAGACCCTTTTTTTTTTTTCAACGCCAATACCGATTTATTGGAGGACCAGGAAAAGCCGAGACCGATTTAGGACGTTTTTTTAAATTAAAATTTTAAAATTAAAATTTAATTCATTTTTTTTGTAATGATAATTACAACAACTGAATGAACACTTATTTTTAACTTAATATAATACATCAATAAAAATGCATTTAGCCTCAAATAAATAATGAAACATGTTCAATTTGGTTTAAATCATGCAAAAACAAAGTGTTGGAGAAGTAAAAGTGCAATATGTGCCATGTAAAAAAAGCTAACGTTTCAGTTCCTTGCTCAGAACATGAGAACATATGAAAGCTGGTGGTTCCTTTTAACATGAGACTTCAATATTCCCAGGTAAGAGGTTTTAAGTTGTAGTTAATATAGTATTTATAGGACTAGTGTAACAGTATAGCTTCCGTCCCTCTCCTCGCTCCTACCTGGGCTCGAACCAGGAACACAATGACAACAGCCACACTCGAAACAGTGTTACCCATGCAGAGCAAGGGGAATACTTACTCCAAGGCTCAGAGCGAGTGATGTTTGAAACTCTATTAGCGCACACCCAGTTAACTAGCTAGGCATTTCACATCGGTTACACCAGCCATTAGGCTGATAGGCTTGAAGTCATAACCAGCGCTGTGCTTGCGAAGAGCTGCTGGCAAAACGCAGTAAAGTGCTGTTTGAATGAATGCTTACGAGCCTGCTGCAGCCTACCATCGCTCAGTCAGACTGCTCTATCAAATCATAGACTAAATTCTAACATCACACACAGAAATACGAGCCTTTGGTCATTAATATGGTCAAATCCGTTAACGATCATTTTGAAAACAAAACGTTTATTATTTCAGTGAAATACGGAACCGTTCTGTATTTTATCTAACGGGTGGCATCCATCAGTCTAAATATTCTTGTTACATTGCACAACCTTCAATGTTATGTCATATTTACGTAAAATTCTGGCAAATTAGTTCGCAATGAGCCAGGCTGGCCAAACTGTTGCATATACCCTGACTCTGCGTGCAATTCCCCCACTCCACTACTGTGCCCCTGCTCCGCCCTTCTAGTATCATTTCCCCTCTTCCCACTCTCTCTACGTCTCTCTACGCCTCAGTCTGTTGTTGATACTGAGATCAGGTCTACAGAGAGATCAGCTGAATATGATGACAGTCCCGTCTCTCTACCAGTTGAGTTCTGTTCAGGGCTGTATTTCTCACCATGTTGTTTCCTGCGTGTTCAGCCCTTTAAGGTAATTTGCTGTAATTAAGAGACTGGTGCAGGGCCATCAGACTGGTGCAGGGCCATCAGACTGGTGCAGGGCCATCAGACTGGTGCAGGGCCATCAGACTGGTGCAGGGCCATCAGACTGGTGCAGGGCCATCAGACTGGTGCAGGGCCATCAGGTGAACGGTGTTGCCTCCGACACATTGGTGCGACTGGCTTCCTGGTTAAGCGGGCAGGTAACGCATGACTCACACCGGGGCTCAGAGAATGATGCTACTGGGTCGGACGACTCACACCGGGGCTCAGCTGGGCCAAAAGTCTTCCCCAAAACAAAGTACATCTCTCTTCCTCTCTCTCTGCCTGCCTCTCGTTTTCCAATAGCTTTAAAAAGGTTGTACCATTTAGTACACCTTTTTAAGGTATAAAAAAAATATTGAAATTATTTGATAAAATATTGAATTTGGCCTTTACTAATAAATCCCATAGAAAACCTTTATACCATCTACTGCATCTTGCCGCTCGGCCATCGCTCATCCATATATTTATATATACATATTCTCATTCACCCCGTTTAGATGTGTGTATTAGGTAGTTATTGGGAAATTGTTAGATTACTTGTTAGATGTTACTGCATTGTCGGAACTAGAAGCACAAGCGTTTTGCTACACTCACATTACCGTCTGCTAACCCACTCTAACCCACTCACTTATGTGTCCAATAACATCTGCAAACCATGTGACCAATAACATCTGCAAACCATGTGACCAATAACATCTGCAAACCATGTGTCCAATAACATCTGCAAACCATGTGTCCAATAACATCTGCAAACCATGTGTCCAATAACATCTGCAAACCATGTGACCAATAACATCTGCAAACCATGTGACCAATAACATCTGCAAACCATGTGACCAATAACATCTGCAAACCATGTGACCAATAACATCTGCAAACCATGTGACCAATAACATCTGCAAACCATGTGACCAATAACATCTGCAAACCATGTGACCAATAACATCTGCAAACCATGTGACCAATAACATCTGCAAACCATGTGACCAATAACATCTGCAAACCATGTGTCCAATAACATCTGCAAACCATGTGTCCAATACCATCTGCAAACCATGTGACCAATAACATCTGCAAACCATGTGTCCAATACCATCTGCAAACCATGTGTCCAATAACATCTGCAAACCATGTGTCCAATAACATCTGCTAACCATGTGTCCAATAACATCTGCAAACCATGTGTCCAATAACATCTGCTAACCATGTGTCCAATAACATCTGCTAACCATGTGACTAATAACATCTGCTAACCATGTGACCAATAACATCTGCAAACCATGTGTCCAATAACATCTGCTAACCATGTGTCCAATAACATCTGCAAACCATGTGACTAATAACATCTGCAAACCATGTGACCAATAACATCTGCTAACCATGTGACCAATAACATCTGCTAACCATGTGACCAATAACATCTGCTAACCATGTGTATGTGACCAATAACATCTGCTAACCATGTGACCAATAACATCTGCAAACCATGTGACCAAAAACATCTGCAAACCATGTGACCAATAACATCTGCTAACCATGTGACCAATAACATCTGCTAACCATGTGACCAATAACATCTGCTAACCATGTGACCAATAACATCTGCAAACCATGTGACCAATAACATCTGCTAACCATGTGACCAATAACATCTGCTAACCATGTGACCAATAACATCTGCAAACCATGTGTATGTGACCAATAAAATTACATCCGATTTGGAATAATATTAATAAATCAGTCAAAAAATTAATCCTAAGGAATAAGGTTTTGAAGTGTCTGACCTATATCTAGTAGATGTGTAAAGGCTCAGTGTAGTGCACTATATACAGGGCATTCGGAACATATTCAGACCCTTTTACTTTTTCCACATTTTGTTACGTTACAGCCTTATTCTAAAATGTATTAAAACATTTTTTTGCTTTTGTAATTGTTACTTGATGAAATTGCAATATGTCTATAAATATATATGTCTATAAATATATATATGTATATTACAATATGATCTTGTTACCATCTGATGCACATTCAGATGTCATAAATGAGCTCTCCCTGTCCTCTGCCGTGCCCGGATGACATTAGTGTTGATGATATCTGGAAATGTGCATGTACACCCTGGCCCATCTACTGATGCTAGCCTCAATTCTGACTTGTACTATAGGATCTGCTTCACTGATTTCTGCTCTCGTAAAAGCCTGGGTTTTCTGCACGTTAACACAAAGCTTATTACTGGATCAATTGAAAGTGTGGGTTCACAGCTCCAATCCAGATGTGTTGGTCATTACTGAAACCTGGTTAAGAAAGAGTGTTTTGAACACTGATGTTAACCTGTCTGGTTATAACCTTTTTCGGCAAGACAGGTCTTCCAAAGGTGGTGGAGTGGCAATCTTTACCAAGGATCACCTTCAGTGCTCTGTTGTCTCTACCAAGTCAGTCCCCAAACAATTTGATTTTCTGGTTTAAAGCATACTTTCAAATAGCTGTTTGTTGACTGTTGCTGGGTGTTATCGTCTTACATCAGCACCGGCCTGTACCCTACCTGCCCTAAGCTCTCTCCTGGCCCCTTACGCTCCGAATTTGTCCTGCTAGGTGACCTGAACTGGGACATACTGTTACGTTCCCCAGTTTCTGTGGGTGTTTTTCAGGATGGCTTCCTGGATTCCAAGCAGCTGATTGGTCGGCCCCATTGCAGATTGGCGCTCTGACCCCGCCCTCTCGTCAGGGGATACAGCTGTCTGCAATTACCGACTCCTTCTGCAGCTTGAAAAGCTAGTGTTCCTTTGTTAGGAGAGGGAGCTTCTTTGTGCTGTGTTGGTGGTTAAATTTGTGAAGTATTTTGTAGCTGCTCCTGCAGAGGTATGTGTATGCCGTAGGACTTAGAGTTTTTGGTTTATTTAAATTGTTTCATTTGTTCCCAGGGGGGGAATGGAAAGGCACCTTGGGAGTGTTTGGGCAAGAGGCCTGCGGGCATACATAACCCGTAGTATGTACTCTTGTCTATGCACACTAGGTAAGACCTGGGCGGACCACCCCCTGTAGTTTGGTTAGCGCGCCAGGTGGCGTTAAGGTTAGGTAAGTAGTGGGTAGGCAGGTAAGGTGAGGGTAAGTAGTGGGTAGGCAGGTAAGGTAGGAGAGGGTAGGTTAGGAGAGGGTAGGTTAGGAGAGGGTAGGTTAGGTAAGTAGAGGGTAGGTTAGGTAAGGTAAGTAGTGGGTAGGTAAGTAGTGGGTAGGTTAGGTAAGTAGTGGGTAGGAGAGGGTAAGGTAGGAGAGGTTAGGTAAGTGGAGGTGGGCAGGTAAGGTAGGAGGGGGCTCTAAATTAGTAGGTAGGACAGGGTAGGTTAAGTAAGTAGTGGTTAGGTAAGTAGTGGGTAGGAGGGGGCTCTACATTTCTTTGCTTTGGTTCCGTCCAGCCCTTATTGTATGAAGGAAGAATATATTCCCTATAAATGGTAATATTCTCTGCCTCTGTCATCCTTACCCCACACCTACAATCACATACCTTTTTTCACTCCACGGGGAGTTGAGTTGAAGCAGGGTGTTGCGTTCCCTCCACCAAGAGGCGTACGTAACACATGCATAAAACCACCTGACCAAGTCCAAAAGGAATGGGACACCTTAAATCTTCCTCAGATTATTGCCAATCCCACAAGGTTTGACTCCAAACACCCAGAAAAGGCTACTCTTCTTGACGTTATCCTCCCAAATAATCCTGATAGGTATCAGTCTGGTGTTTTCTGTAATGACCTTAGTGATCACTGTTTTACAGCCTGTGTTTGTAATGGCTGTTCAGTGAAATGACCTGTCCTGATTTGTCATAGACGCTTGCTAAAAAACTTAAATGATCAAGCCTTCCTTCATGAACTGGCCTCTGTAAAATGGTATAGAATCAGCTTGATCCCCTCTGTCGAAGACGCTTGCACCTTCTTTGACATCTTCAGTGGTATTGCTAACAAACACGCCCCCATAAAGAAAATGAGAATTAAAACAGGTTTCAGCCCCTGGTTCGACCGTGATCTTGCAGAGTTACTCCACCTCAAGAACTGCATTTGGCTAAAGGCTCAGCACACACATACTCAAGCTGCCTGGCACTCGTTCAGGCAAATGAGAAATATGTGCAATCAGGTTATCTGGAAGGCCAAAGTTAGTTACTTTAAGGAGCAGTTCTCTCTCTGTGGGTCTCACCCCAAGAAGTTCTGGGAAAAGGTTAAAGACCTGGAGAATAAACCCTCCTCCTCACAGCTGCCAATGTCCCTTAATGCTGATGATGTGGTTGTTACTTGTGGGCCGGCTAAGGAGTATTAGTGTCTCTGAGGGGTCTTTGGCCTGGTTTGCTAACTACCTCTCTCAAAGAGTGCAGTGTATAAAGTCAGAATCTGCTGTCTCAGCCACTGCCTGTCACCAAGGGAGTACCCCAAGGCTCGATCCTAGGCCCCACGCTCTTCTCAATTTACATCAACAACATAGCTCAGGAGGTAGGAAGCTGTCTCATCCATTTATATGCAGATGATAGTCTTATACTCAGCTGGCCCCTCTCTCGTATTTTGTGTTAAATGTTCAACTTTCTTAGTGTCCATCAAGCTTTCTCTGCCATTAACCTTGTTCTGAACACCTCCAAAACAAAGGTCATGTGGTTTGGTAAGAAGAATGCCCCTCTTCCCACAGGTGTGATTACTGCCTCTGAAGGTTTAGAGCTTGAGGTAGTCACCTCATACAAGTACTTGGGAGTATGGCTAGACGGTGGACTGTCCTTCTCTCAGCACATATCAAAGCTGCAGGCTAAAGTTAAATCTAGACTTAGAGGAAACTATCCTAATCCCTCCTCTTTCACCCCAGCTGCCAAACTAACCCTGATTCAGATGACCATCCTACCCATGCTAGACTACGGAGACATAATTTATAGATCGGCTAGGGTGCTCTTTACCATTAGGCCATCAGATTTGCCACCAATGCTCCTTATAGGACACATCGCTGCACTATATACTCCTCTGTAAACTCCCTCAATGTGAGCAAGACAAAGGAGATGATTGTGGACTACAGGAAAAGGAGGGCCGAACACGCCCCCATTCACATCGACGGGGCTGTAGTGGAATGGGTCGAGAGTTTCAAGTTCCTTGGTGTCCACATCACCAATGAACTATCATGGTCCAAACATACCAAGAAAGTTGTGGAGATGATGCATGACAATGCCCTTGTACCCCTCAGGAGACTGAAAAGATTTGGGTCCCCAGATCCTCAGTTTTACAGCTGCACCATCGAGAGCATCCTGAATGGTTGTATCACCGCCTGGTATGTCAACTGCACGGCATCTGACCGTAAGGTGCTACAGAGGGTAGTGCGTACGGCCCAGTACATCACTGGGGCCAAGCTTCCTGCCATCCAGGACCAAAATACCAGGTGGTGTCAGAGGAAGGCACAAAAGACTGTCCAGCCACCGAAATCCTAGACCTTTCTCTCTGCTACCGCACGGCAAGCGAATGGTACCGGAGTGCCAAGTCTAGATCCAAGAGGCTTCTAAACAGCTTCTACCCCCAAGCCATAAGACTGTTGAAAAAAAAATGCATGGCCAGACTATTTACAGACTATTTACATTGACACCCCCTTTGATTTGTACACTGCTGCTACTCGCTGTTTATCTATGTCACTTCACCCCTACCTTCATGTACAAAACACCTCAACTAACACAATAACGCTATTAATAATATCCCCTGAATATAGCCTCATTATTGTTGTTACTTTTTATAAAACATTTTACTTTATTCTATTTAGTAAATATATTCTTAACTCTATTTTAACTCTCTGAATCAGAGAGGTGCAGGGTAGCCTAGTGGTTAGAGCGTTGGACTAGTAACCGGAAGGTTGCAAGTTCAAACCCCCGAGCTGACAAGGTACAAATCTGTCGTTCTGCCCCTGAACAGGCAGTTAACCCACTGTTCCTAGGCCGTCATTGAAAATAAGAATTTGTTCTTTATTTAACTTGGCAAGTCAGTTAAGGTATAAATAAAAAATCAACATCCACATCTTAACAGTTAACTGTTCCTGTGGTTCTGCCCCTGAGCAGGGGGGGGCAGAACGACAGATTTGTACCTTGTCAGCTCGGGGTTTCGATCCAGCAACATTTTGGTTACTAGTCCAACACTCTAACTCTAACACTCCAACATGCCGCCCCCATACGATATTACATTAAGACCAATAGACACGCAGCATGTTCTAGAAGATGAACCCAAGTAAGCAGTCCAGTAGAATGTCTCTCTAAGTTACTCCAGCTACTCCAATTCAGTCCTATCTTAACCTCTGTCTCCCCCTGCTGTCCTGTGTCCCCTGGTCATTGTAGTTCTGACCATGTCCTGTGTCCCCTGGTCATTGTAGTTCTGACCATGTCCTGTGTCCCCTGGTCATTGTAGTTCTGACCATGTCCTGTGTCCCCTGGTCATTGTAGTTCTGACCATGTCCTGTGTCCCCTGGTCATTGTAGTTCTGACCATGTCCTGTGTCCCCTGGTCATTGTAGTTCAGACCATGTCCTGTGTGTAGTGAGTTAGGCCCTGCTTTATGTAACGCTTCTCCATCCCTCCACTTCCACCTCTCTGGGTCATCCCTCCACTTCCACCTCTCTGGGTCATCCCTCCACTTCCACCTCTCTGGGTCATCCCTCCACTTCCACCTCTCTGGGTCATCCCTCCACTTCCACCTCTCTGGGTCATCCCTCCACTTCCACCTCTCTGGGTCATCCCTCCACTTCCACCTCTCTGGGTCTTCCCTCCACTTCCACCTCTCTGGGTCATCCCTCCACTTCCACCTCTCTGGGTCATCCCTCCACTTCCACCTCTCTGGGTCATCCCTCCACTTCCACCTCTCTGGGTCATCCCTCCACTTCCACCTCTCTGGGTCTTTCTTCTCCTTCACGTAACTATGCCAACCCAGCGCTGACGACGCCGGAAAACTGGGATGGCAGCTGTAGGAAAGTGTTGCTCTCCAGTCACTTCTGAAACAGCTTGAGACTGGAGCTACAGGAATTTCCAGTCTTCATCTTTTATCATCAGCCATCAGTTTACTCAAAACATTTAAATATTAAGCAGAACACAGCATGTGGCTCCAGAGCTCCTAGTATCACATCCATGTTACACCAGTTAGCTCTCTGTGTGATGGGACTATCGACGCGTGGTTCCCCTACGTAGGACGGAGGTATTTGGATTGATATTATGGATCCCCGTTAGTTCCTGCCAAGGCAGAAGCTACTCTTCCTGGGGTTTATTATGGATCCCCATTAGTTCCTGCCAAGGCAGAAGCTACTCTTCCTGGGGTTTATTATGGATCCCCATTAGTTCCTGCCAAGGCAGAAGCTACTCTTCCTGGGGTTTATTATGGATCCCCTTTAGTTCCTGCCAAGGCAGCAGCTACTCTTCCTGGGGTCCAGCAACTAAATACTTTTAGACAGTTACACATTACATTAACAGTTTTCACAACATATTAAATGTGTGCTCTTAGGCCTCTACTCTACTTCATGTGTATAGTGAGTATTATCCTGTGTTTGTATGCATGCATCTATGTTTGTGTTGCTTCACAGTCCCCACTGTTCCATCAGGTGCTTTTTAAAATCAGATTTTACTGCTGCATGAGTTACCTGATGTGGAATAGAGTTCCATGTAGTCATGGCTCTATGTAGTACTGTGGAATAGAGTTCCATGTAGTCATGTCTCTATGTAGTACTGTGGAATAGAGTTCCATGTAGTCATGGCACTATGTAGTACTGTGGAATAGAGTTCCATGTAGTCATGGCACTATGTAGTACTGTGGAATAGAGTTCCATGTAGTCATGGCTCTATGTAGTACTGTGGAATAGAGTTCCATGTAGTCATGGCACTATGTAGTACTGTGGAATAGAGTTCCTTGTAGTCATGGCTCTATGTAGTACTGTGGAATAGAGTTCCATGTAGTCATGGCTCTATGTAGTACTGTGGAATAGAGTTCCATGTAGTCATGGCTCTATGTAGTACTGTGGAATAGAGTTCCATGTAGTCATGGCTCTATGTAGTACTGTGGAATATAGTTCCATGTAGTCATGGCACTATGTAGTACTGTGGAATAGAGTTCCATGTAGTCATGGCACTATGTAGTACTGTGGAATAGAGTTCCATGTAGTCATGGCTCTATGTAGTACTGTGGAATAGAGTTCCATGTAGTCATGGCTCTATGTAGTACTGTGGAATAGAGTTCCATGTAGTCATGGCTCTATGTAGTACTGTGGAATAGAGTTCCATAGTCTGTTCTTGATGTGGGGACTGTGAAGAGACCTCTGGTGGCATGTCTCGTGTGGTGAGTTCAACAAAGGCTTCTGTCCGCGGTGAACATGTTAAACCCCCCGTAACAGTTCAGTTGAACGATTTGATGTTACAGTGAGGCAGCAAATATATTTACATTTTTTTATGGATTACTGTGGCTTTTTTTGGGGCGCCAAAATTCAAACTGCAAATTACGTTTCTGTTCCTATGACATGTAATAGAAATCCTACATGACCACATTGTTTCTAGCTCATCTTAGTTTAGACTCGAAACAGATACTTATGTTCACCGCACACTAGCTTCTCAGATTGTTAGCCAACGTTACATGTTAGCCAACGTTACATGTTAGCCAACGTTACATGTTAGCCAACGTTACATGTTAGCCAACGTTACATGTTAGCCAACGTTACATGTTAGCCAACGTTACATGTTAGCCAACGTTACATGTTAGCCAACGTTACATGTTAGCCAACGTTACATGTTAGCCAACGTTCCCAAACCATTTCCCTTATTGAACGTAACATGTCGATACGATTCTGGTGCTTTTGTGAAGATGAGCACATCAAAATCAGTGTTTCCCCAATATTTAAATAAAAAATATATATTAGATAAGTTAGTGTAAACGACTAAAAACCAGATAGTAGACGATAAAGGAGCTTTGAGAACAAAACTAGACAGTCAAATCAAATGTCATTTTATTAACTCAAAGCATTTAGAACACGCATGGCAAAATGTGTGGATTTGCAGGAAATTCTCTTAAAAACAGCAGCATTTTGTTTCTGCAGCCAAGAGGGCCTTTAAAATCTGAGACCAGGAATTGGCCACGCCCACTACCCCCCCCCCCCCCCCCCCCACTACCCCCCCCCCCCCCCTCCCACGGCCACTACCCCCCCTCCCACTACCCCCGCCTCCCACTACCCCCCTCCCATGCCCACTACCCTCCACTCCCACTACCCCCCCGAACCCCTCCCACGCCCACTACCGCGGAAGGGTAGAGTAATCTGGTTTGTGTTGCCGTGTCTGAGTCTGACAGTAAACAGATTGTTAGCCAGGGAGTTCTGCAGAGTTGTTAGCTAGAGGCAAAAGGACAAACTACCACTGTTCGGGTGCCCCATTGTCCCATCTCTCTCACACCCTCCTCTCTGGACTCTTCCTTCCTGAAAAGATTATTCAAATCCTGACTGAGGATCTCTCCTCCCTCCCTCCTGCTGACAGAGGGTCTCACCTCCCTCCTGCTGACAGAGGGTCTTTCTCCTCTTTCCCTTTTATCAGTAGTTGTGAAGGTTGATGAACATTGCCGGGCAGTGACTGAGGGATGATTCACAGTATTTGGACTGATCACCCCAATCCACAAGAGTGGAGACAAATTCTACCCCAATAAACTACCGTGGACATTGTCCTGAGCAAATGTCAAATTGGCTTTTTAAAGAATTACTGTACGACAGACCACGTATTCACCCTGCACACCCTAAACGACAGACCACGTATTCACCCTGCACACCCTAAATGACAGACCACGTATTCACCCTGCACACCCTAAATGACAGACCACGTATTCACCCTGCACACCCTAAATGACAGACCACGTATTCACCGTGCACACCCTAAATGGCAAACAAACAAACCAAAACAAAGGCAAAGTCTTCTCATGCTTTGTTGATTTAAAAAATGCTTTTGAGTTTGGCATGAGGATCTGCTATACAAATGGATGAAAAGTGGTGTTGGGGGGGGGATATACAACGTTATGAAATCCATGTACATAACAAGTGTGTGGTTAAAACGCACATTTCTTTCCAAAGGGCGTGTGGGGTGAGACGGGGCTACCCACGGGGCCCCGCGGGGTGAGACAGGTTAAACCCCACGGCCCTGTCTCACTCTACTAGACTCTGAAGTCAAATGTTTGACGTCCCGATTAGGATCTGCCAAAAAAATACTTGAATCAGTCATAGAGCCCATTGCCCTTTACGGTTGTGAGGTCTGGGGTCCGCTCACCAACCAAGAATTCACTAAATGGGACAAACATCAAAATTGAGATGCATGTAAAAAATATCCTCCGTGTACAACGTAAAACACCAAATAATGCAGAGCAGAATTTGGACGATACTCGATAATTATCTAAATCCAGAGAGAAGAGCCGTTAAATTCTACAACCACCTCAACGGAAGCGATTCCCAAACCTACCATAACAAAGCCATCACCTACAGAGAGTTGAACCTGGAGAAGAGTCCCCCTAAGCAAGCTGGTCCTGGGGCTCTGATCAAAAACAGAGCCCCAGGACAGCAGCACAATTAGACCCAAATCATGAGAAACCAAAAAGTGAATTACTTGACACATTGGAAACCAAGAACCAGATCAAACTGGAATGCTCTCTGTCTCTGAAGAGACACTGTGGCAGAATACCACTGACCCCTGGAATGCTCTCTGAAGAGACACGGTGACAGAATACCACTGACCCCTGGAATGCTCTCTGAGGAGACGCGGTGACAGAATACCACTGACCCCTGGAATGCTCTCTGAGGAGACACGGTGACAGAATACCACTGACCCCTGGAATGCTCTCTGAGGAGACACGGTGACAGAATACCACTGACCCCTGGAATGCTCTCTGTCTCTGAAGAGACACGGTGACAGAATACCACTGACCCCTGGAATGCTCTCTGTCTCTGAAGAGACACGGTGACAGAATACCACTGACCCCTGGAATGCTCTCTGTCCCTGAAGAGACACTGTGGCAGAATACCACTGACCCCTGGAATGCTCTGTCCCTGAAGAGACACTGTGGCAGAATACCACTGACCCCTGGAATGCTCTCTGTCCCTGAAGAGACACTGTGGCAGAATACCACTGACCCCTGGAATGCTCTCTGTCCCTGAAGAGACACTGTGGCAGAATACCACTGACCCCTGGAATGCTCTCTGTCCCTGAAGAGACACTGTGGCAGAATACCACTGACCCCTGGAATGCTCTCTGTCCCTAAAGAGACACTGTGGCAGAATACCACTGACCCCTGGAATGCTCTCTGAAGAGACACGGTGACAGAACACCACTGACCCCTGGAATGCTCTCTGTCTCTGAAGAGACACGGTGGCAGAATACCACTGACCCCTGGAATGCTCTCTGAAGAGACACGGTGACACAATACCACTGACCCCTGGAATGCTCTCTGAGGAGACACGGTGGCAGAATACCCCTGACCCCGGGAATGCTCTCTGAAGAGACACGGTGACAGAATACCACTGACCCCTGGAATGCTCTCTGTCCCTGAAGAGACACTGTGGCAGAATACCACTGACCCCTGGAATGCTCTCTGAAGAGACACGGTGACAGAATACCACTGACCCCTGGAATGCTCTCTGTCCCTGAAGAGACACTGTGGCAGAATACCACTGACCCCTGGAATGCTCTCTGAAGAGACACGGTGACAGAATACCACTGACCCCTGGAATGCTCTCTGTCTCTGAAGAGACACGGTGGCAGAATACCACTGACCCCTGGAATGCTCTCTGTCTCTGAAGAGACACGGTGGCAGAATTACCACTGACCCCTGGAATGCTCTCTGAAGAGACACGGTGACACAATACCACTGACCCCTGGAATGCTCTCTGAGGAGACACGGTGGCAGAATACCCCTGACCCCGGGAATGCTCTCTGAAGAGACACGGTGGCAGAATACCCCTGACCCCTGGAAAGCTCTCTGAAGAGACACGGTGGCAGAATACCCCTGACCCCTGGAATGCTCTCTGTCTCTGAGGAGACACGGTGACAGAATACCACTGACCCCTGGAATGCTCTCTGTCTCTGAGGAGACACGGTGACAGAATACCACTGACCCCTGGAATGCTCTCTGTCTCTGAGGAGACACGGTGACAGAATACCACTGACCCCTGGAATGCTCTCTGTCTCTGAGGAGACACGGTGACAGAATACCACTGACCCCTGGAATGCTCTCTGTCTCTGAGGAGACACGGTGACAGAATACCACTGACCCCTGGAATGCTCTCTGTCTCTGAGGAGACACGGTGACAGAATACCACTGACCCCTGGAATGCTCTCTGTCTCTGAGGAGACACGGTGACAGAATACCACTGACCCCGGGAATGCTCTCTGTCCCTGAAGAGACACTGTGGCAGAATACCACTGACCCCTGGAATGCTCTCTGAAGAGACACGGTGACAGAATACCACTGACCCCTGGAATGCTCTCTGTCCCTGAAGAGACACTGTGGCAGAATACCACTGACCCCTGGAATGCTCTCTGAAGAGACACGGTGACAGAATACCACTGACCCCTGGAATGCTCTCTGTCTCTGAAGAGACACGGTGGCAGAATACCACTGACCCCTGGAATGCTCTCTGTCTCTGAAGAGACACGGTGGCAGAATTACCACTGACCCCTGGAATGCTCTCTGAAGAGACACGGTGACACAATACCACTGACCCCTGGAATGCTCTCTGAGGAGACACGGTGGCAGAATACCCCTGACCCCGGGAATGCTCTCTGAAGAGACACGGTGGCAGAATACCCCTGACCCCTGGAAAGCTCTCTGAAGAGACACGGTGGCAGAATACCCCTGACCCCTGGAATGCTCTCTGTCTCTGAGGAGACACGGTGACAGAATACCACTGACCCCTGGAATGCTCTCTGTCTCTGAGGAGACACGGTGACAGAATACCACTGACCCCTGGAATGCTCTCTGTCTCTGAGGAGACACGGTGACAGAATACCACTGACCCCTGGAATGCTCTCTGTCTCTGAGGAGACACGGTGACAGAATACCACTGACCCCTGGAATGCTCTCTGTCTCTGAGGAGACACGGTGACAGAATACCACTGACCCCTGGAATGCTCTCTGTCTCTGAGGAGACACGGTGACAGAATACCACTGACCCCTGGAATGCTCTCTGTCTCTGAGGAGACACGGTGACAGAATACCACTGACCCCGGGAATGCTCTCTGTCCCTGAAGAGACACGGTGACAGAATACCACTGACCCCTGGAATGCTCTCTGAAGAGGCACGGTGACAGAATACCACTGACCCCGGGAATGCTCTCTGAGGAGACACGGTGGCAGAATACCCCTGACCCCCGGGAATGCTCTCTGAGGAGACACGGTGGCAGAATACCCCTGACCCCGGGAATGCTCTCTGAGGAGACACGGTGGCAGAATACCCCTGACCCCGGGAATGCTCTCTGAGGAGACACGGTGGCAGAATACCCCTGACCCCGGGAATGCTCTCTGAGGAGACACGGTGACAGAATACCACTGACCCCTGGAAAGCTCTCTGAAGAGACACGGTGGCAGAATACCCCTGACCCCTGGAATGCTCTCTGTCTCTGAGGAGACACGGTGACAGAATACCACTGACCCCTGGAATGCTCTCTGTCTCTGAGGAGACACGGTGACAGAATACCACTGACCCCTGGAATGCTCTCTGTCTCTGAGGAGACACGGTGACAGAATACCACTGACCCCTGGAATGCTCTCTGTCTCTGAGGAGACACGGTGACAGAATACCACTGACCCCTGGAATGCTCTCTGTCTCTGAGGAGACACGGTGACAGAATACCACTGACCCCTGGAATGCTCTCTGTCTCTGAGGAGACACGGTGACAGAATACCACTGACCCCGGGAATGCTCTCTGTCCCTGAAGAGACACGGTGACAGAATACCACTGACCCCTGGAATGCTCTCTGAAGAGGCACGGTGACAGAATACCACTGACCCCGGGAATGCTCTCTGAGGAGACACGGTGGCAGAATACCCCTGACCCCCGGGAATGCTCTCTGAGGAGACACGGTGGCAGAATACCCCTGACCCCGGGAATGCTCTCTGAGGAGACACGGTGGCAGAATACCCCTGACCCCGGGAATGCTCTCTGAGGAGACACGGTGGCAGAATACCACTGACCCCGGGAATGCTCTCTGAGGAGACACGGTGGCAGAATACCCCTGACCCCGGGAATGCTCTCTGAGGAGACACGGTGACAGAATACCACTGACCCCAAATTAAAGGACAACTGTTTTCAGTGTGACGTAAACGGTTGATTTGTGATTGTTTATTTCACTTGCTTTGAAATATGTTTCCCATACCAATAAAACCCTTTCCCCCAGTCTCTCTCTCCCTCCCTCCCTCCCTCCCTCCCCCCAGTCTCTCCCTCCCTCCCCCCAGTCTCTCTCTCCCCCCAGTCTCTCTCTCCCTCCCTTCATACCAATAAAACCCTTTCCCCCCAGTCTCTCTCTCCCTCCAGTCTCTCTCTCTCTCCCTTCATACCAATAAAACCCTTTCCCCCCAGTCTCTCCCTCCCCCCAGTCTCTCCCTCCCTCCCCCCAGTCTCTCTCTCCCTCCCTCCCCCCAGTCTCTCTCTCCCTCCCTCCCTCCCCCCAGTCTCTCCCTCCCCCCAGTCTCTCCCTCCCCCCAGTCTCTCCCTCCCTCCCTCCCTCCCCCCAGTCTCTCCCTCCCTCCCTCCCCCCAGTCTCTCTCTCCTGGCGGGATCCCAACTCTGGCCCTCAGTAATGGGCTCATTAAGAGGAGAGAGGAGGAGTAAGGCCTCATGTCTGTGAACTCTATTGGGCTGTGACAGCTCCTGCAGGGCCACGTCCCCTCTTTCCCCCGCCAGCCATCCCATGGCCACCTTTCTCCCTCTTCTTCCCAGGTCCAGAACACCCTGGTGGGGCTGGGCCAGGGTAAAGCTACCTCACATGATCCTGACAGCCCAGTCCTGGCTGGTCCCTCCATGCCACAGCAGATCAGACATTTCCCCTGGCTGCCACCACAGACAGGCCTGGCCTAGGCGGTGCGGTATTAGGGGGCGCGGTACGGTACTAGACTGTGCGGTACTAGGCGGTGCGGTACGGTACTAGGCAGCGCTGTGCGGTACTAGGCGGTGCGGTACTAGACTGTGCGGTACTAGACGGTACGGTACTAGGCGGTGCGGTACTAGGGGGCGCGGTACGGTACTAGGGGGCACGGTACTAGGTAGTGCTGTGCGGTACTAGGCGGTGCGGTACTAGGGGGCGCGGTACGGTACTAGGGGGCGCGGCACGGTCATGGGGGTGCGGTACTAGGGGGTGCGGTGCGGTACTAGGCAGTGCTGTGCGGTACTAGGGGGCGCGGCACGGTACTAGGGGGTGCGGTACTAGGCAGCGCTGTGCGGTACTAGGCGATGCGGTACTAGACTGTACGGTACTAGGGGGCGCGGTACGGTACTAGGGGGCGCGGTACGGTACTAGGGGGCGCGGTACGGTACTAGGGGGCGCGGTACGGTACTAGGCAGCGCTGTGCGGTACTAGGGGGCGCGGCACGGTACTAGGGGGTGCGGTACTAGGCAGCGCTGTGCGGTACTAGGGGGTGCGGTGCGGTACTAGGGGGCGCGGTGCGGTACTAGGGGGCGCGGTACTAGGGGGCACTGTGCGGTACTAGGGGGTGCGGTGCGGTACTAGGGGGTGCGGTACTAGGCAGCGCTGTGCTGCACACCTCCCTAATGCACACTGCTGCTGCCACATACTGCAGAGGGAGGAGAGAGAACAGAGGGAGGAGAGAAGAGGGAGGAGGCGGTTTGCAGTCAACCAGGCCTAGCAGTTGAATAGGATCTGAAAAGGGAAGAGAAAGGGCTGAGAGCAGTAAACAGACTACCAGGAGGCCAGGAGTGAGAATACTGTAATAGAAGGTAAACGGTTTCCTCTGTGAGTTGACATGAATTAGTTGTGGCAGATATGAAGAGAGAAGCTGTGCTTTCTTTACTCTCCTACTCTGCAGTGACAAGCGCCTGTCTAAACTCTGCAGTGAGCCGAGACATGATATGACCTAAATAAACAAGACGAGTTGGTGAGAGAGGGTGAGAGGGGGGGCGGGGGGGGGTAGGGGGCGGGTGAGAGAGGGTGAGAGAGGGGGGGGGGGGTGAGAGAGGGTGAGAGAGAGAGGGGGGGGTGGGTGAGAGAGGGTGAGAGAGAGAGGGAGGGGGAGAGAGGGAGGGGGAGAGAGGGGGGGGTGAGATGAGGGGGAGGGGGTGAGAGGGGGGGGGGGGTGGGTGAGAGGGTGAGAGAGAGAGGGGGGGTGGGTGAGAGAGAGGAGGAGGGGGAGAGAGGGGGGGGGTGAGAGGAGGGGGAGGGGGGTGAGAGGAGGGGGAGAGAGGGAGGGGTAGAGGGAGGGGGTAGAGGGAGGGGTAGAGAGGGAGGGGTAGAGTAGAGAGGGAGGAGGGTGGGGTGAGAGGAGGAGGGTGGGGTGAGAGGAGGGGGAGAGAGGGAGGGGGGGTGAGAGGAGGAGGGTGGGGTGAGAGGAGGGGGAGAGAGGGAGGGGGGGTGAGAGGGAGGGGGGGTGAGAGGGAGGGGGGTGAGAGGGAGGGGTAGAGAGGGAGGGGGGGTGAGAGGGAGGGGGGGTGAGAGGGAGGGGGGGTGAGAGGGAGGGGTAGAGAGGGAGGAGGGGTAGAGAGGGAGGGGGGGTGAGAGGGAGGGGGGGTGAGAGGAGGGGTAGAGAGGGAGGGGGGGTGAGAGGAGGGGGAGAGAGGGAGGGGGGGTGAGAGGGAGGGGGGGTGAGAGGGAGGGGGGGTGAGAGGGAGGGGTAGAGAGGGAGGAGGGGGTAGAGAGGGAGGGGGGGTGAGAGGAGGGGTAGAGAGGGAGGGGGGGTGAGAGGGAGGGGGGGTGAGAGGAGGGGTAGAGAGGGAGGGGGGGTGAGAGGGAGGGGGGGTGGGTGATGAAAGGAGGAGGGTGGGGTGAAAGGAGGAGGGTGGGGTGAGAGGAGGGGGGGTGAGATTATATTTTTGGGGAAATGAAGGAATAGATAGATAAAATAAATAAATCCATCTAAAATAAGAATAAGGCTAAACAGATCATATAAAACAGAAGGATCAGAAAATAACGTAAAGACCTGTCAACGTAAAGTCAACATCAACATTGTCTTGTCATTTTGTTACGTGACAGTCTTATTCTAAACGGGATCAAATCATTTTATTTCCCTCATCTACACACTACCCCAGAATGACAAAGCAAAAAAACAGGTTTTTAGAAATGTTTGCACATTTAATGGACTGGGACCGGCAGGTACTGAAGCGTGTAGCTGTAAAAATCATCTGTCCTCTGTTGCAACACTCACTACCGAGTTCCAAACTGCCTCTGGAAGCAACGTCAGCATAAGAACTGTTCATCGGGAGCTTCATGGGTTTCCATGGCCGAGCAGCTGCACACAAGCCTAAGATCACCATGTGTAATGCCAAGTGTTGGCTGGAGTGGTGTAAAGCTCGCCGCTATTGGACTCCGGAGCAGTGGAAACACGTTCTCTGGAGTGATGAATCACGCTTCACCATCTGGCAGTCCGACCGACAAATTTGGTTTTGGCGGATGCCAGGAGAATGCTACCTGCCCCACCACAGAATGCCAACTGTAAAGTTTGGCGGAGGGGGAATAATGGTCTGGGGCCCCTTAGTTCCAGTGAAGGGAAATCTTAATGCTACAGCATACAATGTCATGTGCTTCCAACTTTGTGGCAACAATTTGGGGAAGGCCCTTTCCTGTTCAGCATGACAATGCCCCCGTGCACAAAGCGAGGGCCATACAGAAACGGTTTGTCGAGATCAGTGTGGAAGAACTTGACTGGCCTGCACAAAGCCCTGACCTCAACCCCATCGAACACCTTTGGGATGAATTGGAAGGCTGACTGCGAGCCAGGCCCTAATCGCCCAAATCAGTCCCTGACCTCACTAATGCTCGTGGCTGAATGGAAGCAATTCCCCCACAGCAATGTTCCAACATGTAGTGGAAAGCCTTCCTAGAAGAGTGGAGGCTGTTATAGCAGCAATGTTCCAACATCTAGTGGAAAGCCTTCCCAGAAGAGTGGAGGCTGTTATAGCAGCAATGTTCCAACATCTAGTGGAAAGCCTTCCCAGAAGAGTGGAGGCTGTTATAGCAGCAATGTTCCAACAACTAGTGGAAAGCCTTCCTAGAAGAGTGGAGGCTGTTATAGCAGCAATGTTCCAACATCTAGTGGAAAGCCTTCCTAGAAGAGTGGAGGCTGTTATAGCAGCAATGTTCCAACATCTAGTGGAAAGCCTTCCCAGAAGAGTGGAGGCTGTTATAGCAGCAATGTTCCAACATCTAGTGGAAAGCCTTCCCAGAAGGGTGGAGGCTGTTATAGCAGCAATGTTCCAACATCTAGTGGAAAGCCTTCCCAGAAGAGTGGAGGCTGTTATAGCAGCAATGTTCCAACATCTAGTGGAAAGCCTTCCCAGAAGGGTGGAGGCTGTTATAGCAGCAATGTTCCAACATCTAGTGGAAAGCCTTCCCAGAAGAGTGGAGGCTGTTATAGCAGCAATGTTCCAACATCTAGTGGAAAGCCTTCCCAGAAGAGTGCAGGCTGTTATAGCAGCAATGTTCCAACATCTAGTGGAAAGCCTTCCCAGAAGAGTGGAGGCTGTTATAGCAGCAATGTTCCTACATCTAGTGGAAAGCCTTCCCAGAAGAGTGGAGGCTGTTATAGCAGCAATGTTCCAACATCTAGTGGAAAGCCTTCCCAGAAGAGTGGAGGCTGTTATAACAGCAATGTTCCAACATCTAGTGGAAAGCCTTCCCAGAGGAGTGGAGGCTGTTATAGCAGCAATGTTCCAACATCTAGTGGAAAGCCTTCCCAGAAGAGTGGAGGCTGTTATAACAGCAATGTTCCAACATCTAGTGGAAAGCCTTCCCAGAAGAGTGGAGGCTGTTATAACAGCAATGTTCCAACATCTAGTGGAAAGCCTTCCCAGAAGAGTGGAGGCTGTTTTAGCAGCTAAGTGGGGGGACCAACTCCAGATTAATGCCCATGGTTTTGGAATGAGATGTACGACGAGCAGGTGTCCACATACTTTTGGCCATTTAGTGTCTGTTCTAATTTCACAAGGATAATGAACGTTCACAGAAGTAACAAGTAAATAATATAATTTATTATTTACAACAATATAATAATAAATATTATTTTTATTTCACCTTTATTTAACAAGTTTTCATTTACAAAAAAAGATATGTAGCGATTTTACTGATAACCAATTTTGGTTGAATTATTAAGTGATTGCAACGTGTAATTCTGTTACCTAGCCAATAGCCAAAACATTAGTAACACTGAATTTTCTACATTTCTGTGATTTTTTTTTAGCTCAACAAATAAATTATATTGTATTAGTGATTTAAAAAATCAAGACAAGATGGTGGTACTTGTTATTGGAGCCAAAGCACAGAGAGAATCTGGCCACACATTTTAATTCACAGGCAATAAAGATAAAACACACGGTAAGAAACCTAGGTGTTAATTTAGATTCTGAACTCAATTGTGCATCACACATTAGGAATGTGACCAAAATAGAGGTTTACCACCTGAGGAACATTGCCAAGGTGCAGCTGTTTCACACATTAGGAATGTGACCAAAATAGCTTTTTAAAATTTCCTTTAAACTTTCCCAAAGCCCAGGACCAAGAGGCATGGAGAACGAGATAAATAATAACATGTAATAATAAATACAACATGAGTCAATGATAACATGGCTCTATACACAGAGTACCAGTACTGAGTCAATGATAACATGGCTCTATACACAGAGTACCAGTACTGAGTCAATGATAACATGGCTCTATACACAGAGTACCTGTACAGAGTCAATGATAACATGGCTCTATACACAGAGTACCTGTACTGAGTCAATGATAACATGGCTCTATACACAGAGTACCAGTACTGAGTCAATGTTAACATGGCTCTATACAGAGTACCAGTACTGAGTCAATGATAACATGGCTCTATACACAGAGTACCAGTACTGAGTCAATGATAACATGGCTCTATACACAGAGTACCTGTACTGAGTCAATGATAACATGGCTCTATACACAGAGTACCAGTACTGAGTCAATGATAACATGGCTCTATACACAGAGTACCTGTACTGAGTCAATGATAACATGGCTCTATACACAGAGTACCTGTACTGAGTCAATGATAACATGGCTCTATACACAGAGTACTAGTACTGAGTCAATGATAACATGGATCAGTACAGGTGCATCAAAGCTGGGACCGAGAGACTGAAAAACAGCTTCTATCTCAAGGCCATCCGACTGTTAAACAGCCACCACTAACATTGAGTGGCTGCTTCTCTAGCCACTTTAATATTTAAAAATTGGATGTAATAAATCTATCACTTTAAACAATGCCACTTTATATAATGTTTACATACCCTACATTACTCATCTCATATGTATATACTGTACTCTATACCATCTACTGCATCTTGCCTAGGCCATTGCTGGGGCGGCAGGGTAGCCTAGTGGTTAGAGCGTTGGACTAGTGACCGAAAGGTTGCAAGTTCGAATCCCCGAGCTGACAAGGTACAAAATCTGTTGTTCTGCCCCTGAACAGGCAGTTAACCCTAGGCCGTCATTGAAAATAAGAATTTGTTCTTAACTGACTTGCCTAGTAAAATAAAAGGTACAATTTTTTAAAAATTAAATATTTATATGTACATATTCATATTCATCATGTGTATTAGGTAGTTGTTGTGAAATTGTTAGATATTAATACCGTATTTGATCGTTTTTAGGGTGGAATTTCCCTTTAAGGCTAATCTTGTCGGATTGTGCAGTTCACAACTGCACGGTCAGAACTAGAAACACAAGCATTTTGCGACACTCGCATTAACATCTGCTAACCATGTGTATGTGACTGATTTGATTTAGAGTGAGTAGACTACAGTAAACCACAGCAGACCACAGCAGACTACAGTAAACCACAGCATACTACAGTAAACCACAGCAGACTACAGTAAACCACAGCAGACCACAGCAGACCACAGTAAACCACAGCAGACTACAGTAAACCACAGCATAATGATGTGCTTGCAGGTGGTGTAATGAATGTTGCCAGGTGTGTGTAATGAGCAGACCGGCGACATCGAGCGCCGGAGAGGGGAGCTGGAGTAGACCTGATATCAACAACCAATTTGAAAGAGCTTGAAGAATTTTGAATATAATATTACAGACAACAGTAAACCACAGCAGACCACAGTAAACCACAGCAGACTACAGTAAACCACAGCAGACTACAGTAAACCACAGCAGACCACAGTAAACCACAGCAGACTACAGTAAACCACAGCAGACTACAGTAAACCACAGCAGACTACAGTAAACCACAGCAGACTACAGTAAACCACAGCAGACCACAGCAGACCACAGTAAACCACAGCAGACTACAGTAAACCACAGCAGACCACAGCAGACCACAGTAAACCACAGCAGACCACAGCAGACCACAGCAGACCACAGTAAACCACAGCAGACTACAGTTTACCACAGCAGACCACAGTAGATCACGGCAGACCACAGTGAGTAGAGCACAGAAAAACGCAGCATGATGAGATGCAAAATGCATCATATGGGGACGATTTCTGTATTTGGAAAGTTACATATCTTAAACTTGATTGCTGCAAAACATTTGGGGACGGTCAACAATAGACTAATGAAACAAATACCGTATTTGATCGTTTTTAGGGTGGAATTTCCCTTTAAGGCTAATCTTGTCGGATTGTGCAGTTCACAACTGGTACGAGAAAAATCACCTAGACAGCTCCTCAGCTATTTGTTCCAGCATGACCTAACAGTTATGATGACATGACCTGCAGCTGGTCCTCACTATACAAGGCACAACAGCATCCGTTGAGAGCCAATTTCTCTCACTTCCTGAAACGGATAAAAACATACAAACAAAGTCCAGTTTAGATTGTATGTAAACATAAAAGCTAGTGTTTATTTACAGTAGCGTAGTCTACTATAATTACATGACAGGTCTATTGTGGAAGTATACACTTACCGGACAGTTTATTAGGTACACCACCCCATTCACAAAAATGGTTCGCTCCTACAGACAAAGTCCCGTGGACATGGCTTTCTAAATAAAGCAGGCAGACAGGCATCAAGGCATTCAGTTACTGTTCAATTGAACTCTAGAAATGGGCGAAACGAGTGACCTAAGCGACTGAGCGTGGTACGGTATAATCGTCGGTCCCAGGCACCGCTGATCCATTATTTCAGAAATGGCCTTTCATGCGTTCATACAAGGGGGAAAACCGCTCGTTGATGAGAGAGGTCAAAGGAGAATGGCAAGAATGGTGCAAACCAACAGGTAACAGATTTCTTTCTTGGCAAGTTGAACGAATGGAAATACAAAATCGATCGTGCACACAGGGCTCTACGCTGACCTTTCAATGGAAAATAGATAGTAAAGCTTGAATACTTCATCTCGGCACACTGGTGCTCCTAAAATACAATTCCAGGTAGCTAAATATTGATTAATATGTATAAAACAGGTGAAGTATATAAATATACATGTATATGCGAGTAAAACGGTCCGACTAAAGCCCTGGCAGACTACATGGATATTTTTAGGATATAAAAATGGGTTTTATCAAACAAAACTACACTACATTTTATCTCTGGGAGCCTCAGGATGACAAATCAAATACAGAATGTCAGTACGTTATTTACCTTCAGAGGTGAATGTATCAAACCAGTTGATTAGTGTTTTGTTCTTGTACACTATCCTCAAAACAATAGCATGGTTTGTTCACTGTAAATTTGGACAATGCAGTTAGTTTAAATTATCTTCTTTCTGCCCATATAAGACAATATATGCTTACAATGTACAACTGTCCCGTTGACGGTACACCGATTCAGTAGACGTTAAAACAAAACATTATTTAAAACAAGTATGTCAGACCAGAGTGAGAGACACGAGGGTACATCCCAAATGGCTCCCTATTCCCTATATAGTGCACTTCTCCTGGTCAAAAGTAGTGCACTATATACAGTGCCTTTGGAAAGTATTCAGACCCCTTGACTTTTCTCAGCCCACTTGGAGTTTGCCAAAAGGCAGCTAATGACTCTCAGACCATGAGAAACAAGATTCTCTGGTCTGATGAAACCAAGATTGAACTCTTTGGCCTGAATGCCAAGTGTCATGTCTGGAGGAAACCTGGCACCATCCCTACGGTGAAGCATTGTGGTGGCTCATGCTGTGGGGATGTTTATCAGCGGCAGGGACTGGGAGACTAGTCAGGATCGAGGGAAAGATGAACAGAGAAAAGTACACAGAGATCCTTGATGAAACCTGCTCCAGAGCGCTCAGGACCTCAGACTGGGGTGAAGGTTCACCTTCCAACATGTTCTTCAGTTGCCCAGTCAGAGCCCGGATTTGAACCTGATCCCAATCCCATCTCGTCTCCGACGAGACCTGAAAATAGCTGTGCAGCGACGCTCCCCATCCAACCTGACAGAGCTTCAGAGGATCTGCAGAGAAGAATGGAAGAAACTCCCCAAATACAGGTGTGCCAAGCTTGTAGCATCATACCCAAGAAGACTAGAGGCTGTAATCACTGTTAAAAAGGTGCTTCAACAAAGTACTGGGAAAAGGGTCTGAATACTTATGATCGTTTTTTTTTATCAGCAGAAATTTCGAAAGAGAACTGTTTTTGCGTTGTCATTATGGGTAATGTGTAGATTGCTAAGGGGAAAAAACGATTGAATCCATTTTAGAATAGGGCTCCGACGTAACAAAATGTGTGAAAAGTCAAGAGGTCTGAATACTTTCTGATTGCACTGTGGACACAATTCCTGGAAGCTGAAAATATCCCAGTTCTTCCATGGCCTTCATACTCAGACATGTCACCCATTGAGCATGTTTGGGATGCTCTGGATCAATGCGTACGATAACCTGTTCCAGCTCCTGTCAATATCAAGCAATGTCGCAAAGCCATTGAAGAGCAGTGAGACAACATTCCACAGGCCACAATCAACAACCTGATCAACGCTATGTGAAGGAGATGTGTCTCGCTGCATGAGGTAAATGATGGTCACACCAGATACTGACTGGTTTTCTGATCCACGCCCATACCGTTTTTCTACGGTAACCATGACAACCGATGCATATCTGTATTTCCAGTCATGTGGAATCCATGGATTAGGGCCTAATGAATTCATTTCAATTGATTTCCTTATATGAACTGTGTAACTCAGTCAAATTGTTACGTTGATATTTTTTGTTCAGAATATTATTTCAGTTTGTGAGTGTGATGAAGGGGGGTTAGATTTTATAAACAACAACACTGCAACGTTGATCTGAGCCTGGCTTTTGGAAAACAACAGGGAAGGACTTCTCGGCTCTCGTAGACACACTTCCTCCAACTTCACATCCACCATACAACTAAACCCCGCCCAACTTCACATCCACCATACAACTAACCCCGCCCAACTTCACATCCACCATACAACTAAACCCCGCCCAACTTCACATCCACCATACAACTAACCCCGCCCAACTTCACATCCACCATACAACTAACCCCGCCCAACTTCACATCCACCATACAACTAACCCCGCCCAACTTCACATCCAGCATACAACTAAACCCCGCCCAACTTCACATCCACCATACAACTAACCCCGCCCAACTTCAACTAACCCACATTACACTTGGCCCGCCCGACTTCACATCCACCATACAACTAACCCACATGATACTTGGCCCGCCCGACTTCACATCCACCATACAACTAACCCACATGATACTTGACCCGCCCGACTTCACATCCACCATACAACTAACCCACATTATACTTGGCCCGCCTGTTGGGGTGCTGGGCCAGAGAGAGACATATTGCTCAAATAGGATTTCCTAAATCATGTGGATCCCAGTATTTCTCTCTCCTTAGCTGATAAAGGTAAAGTCACTGCACAGAGAGCCACAGCGACAGAATCAGCTGTTTGTCCTACATTAACAACATACATCAAACTTATGTCCCACCAAGGCCCAGGCCAAGGGTGAAGAGGTGTGCTACGTCCCACCAAGGCCCAGGCCAAGGGTGAAGAGGTGTGCTACGTCCCACCAAGGCCCAGGCCAAGGGTGAAGAGGTGTGCTACGTCCCACCAAGGCCCAGGCCAAGGGTGAAGAGGTGTGCTACGTCCCACCAAGGCCCAGGCCAAGGGTGAAGAGGTGTGCTACGTCCCACCAAGGCCCAGGCCAAGGGTGAAGAGGTGTGCTACGTCCCACCAAGGCCCAGGGTGAAGAGGTGTGCTACGTCCCACCAAGGCCCAGGCCCAGGGTGAAGAGGTGTGGTACGTCCCACCAAGGCCAAGGGTGAAGAGGTGTGCTACGTCCCACCAAGGCCCAGGCCCAGGGTGAAGAGGTGTGCTACGTCCCACCAAGGCCCAGGCCCAGGGTGAAGAGGTGTGGTACGTCCCACCAAGGCCAAGGGTGAAGAGGTGTGGTACGTCCCACCAAGGCCAAGGGTGAAGAGGTGTGCTACGTCCCACCAAGGCCCAGGCCAAGGGTGAAGAGGTGTGTCAGGAAAATAGAACTACGTCATGTTTAAATAAACCTCAGTGTGAAAGGTCATCTACAACTGAGGCAATGTGGTCTGTGAGGAGCTCCTGGTCTGTGGTGAGCTCCCGGTCTGTGGCGAGCTCCCGGCCTGTGTGTGTTATTTGGGTCTGTGGCGTGATAGAGGAGAGGAAAGGAGAGCCAAACTTGGCACTGAGACTCTGGTGGAAGCTCTAGTCATCATTTATTCATGTTGGACAACCTGACAACTCTGACAACTCTGACAGTGACTCACAACCAGACTACTGCTGACTCAGGGAGGAGAGAGAGTAGCAGGACCCCGACTCACAACTAGACTACTGCTGACTCAGGGAGGGAAGAGAGTAGCAGGACCCTGACTCACAACTCGACTACTGCTGACTCAGGGAGGGGAAGAGAGTAGCAGGACCCTGACTCACAACTCGACTACTGCCGACTCAGGGAGGGGAGAGAGTAGTAGCAGTACTAAGTACATAATGATGATTAGTCATTCCAACTCAAGAGCAGACCAACTTATCACGTCTTCCGCTGGTCCCATTACTTCAGTATCTAGCTGTGAGTATGACTAATGATGCTATGATCTGATATGCAGGGAGTGACCTCACCTAGATGATTAGCGCTATAAAAAGAGACCGTTTGAGCTGGATCATTGGACTGGTAAATTCAGGGGTTATTCCAGATGATCGACATTTTCTCAGTTTCGATCTGACCCGTCCACCTGACCGTGAAAATAAAAAAAAGAGGGCTGTAGTCAGATGGTAATAAGAGCAGATACGAGACCAACCCGGCCTTCCTGTCTGACGTCACAGCTGAGGCAACCCAACCAGTCTGGCCAGCCGCTAGGTCTACGTGTAACAAAAGGCCTGTAGTATTCAGCAATACACCTGTTGAGTCAGAGCCACAACACACACACACACACAAGGAATCCTATAACACACAGGTTAATATGTTGAGGATAGATGGGGCTTTCTTTGGTCTCTTCTCGTTATGACACACAGGTTAATATGTTGAGGAAGACGGGGCTTTCTTTGGTCTCTTCCTGTTATGTCACACAGGTTAATATGTTGAGGATAGACGGGGCTTTCTTTGGTCTCTTCTCATTATGACACACAGGTTAATATGTTGAGGATAGACGGGGCTTTCTTTGGTCTCTTCCTGTTATGTCACACAGGTTAATATGTTGAGGATAGACGGGGCTTTCTTTGGTCTCTTCTCGTTATGACACAAAGGTTAATATGTTGAGGATAGACAGGGCTTTCTTTGGTCTCTTCTCGTTATGACAAACAGGTTAATATGTTGAGGATAGACAGGGCTTTCTTTGGTCTCTTCTCGTTATGACACACAGGTTAATATGTTGAGGATAGACAGGGCTTTCTTTGGTCTCTTCTCATTATGACACACAGGTTAATATGTTGAGGAAGGACTTGGCTCAACAGCTGTATAATATTTGCCAGATATTGACATAGGAGCCGGAACGATGACTGTCACAGTTGGAGGAGAGGTAACATTTTAATGGAGAGCACCTGTAGAGGTGCTGTGTGACATCACGACATTAACAAGGGGAGCCGGAGGTCCTCCTGACATGGTCCAGCCAGGGGAAGAGGCCAGGTCCATACACTGCCAGTGTAACTACGGTGCGTACCAGGACTAGAACTGGAAAAGTGTCAGTCGGGTCATTATTAGAGAACAATCAGCCAGGCCGTTATTGTCGGGTCATTATCTGATTTTACTAGTCCATCTTTATAGATTATAGATAGACTATAGTCTATCTATATGCTTTTCTCTGTAGGCTGATAGTCCCTCTACCCTCTGCTGTCCCTCTGCTATGCTAGCCGCCACTCACCGCCTGAGCCACGGGCCACTGCTGAGGAATGTCTAGCTGGGATCATCAGCAGCAGCAAGCTTAAACCTCTGACAGGATGTAATACATCACCATCCAGACAGACTGACAGGATGTAATACATCACCATCCAGACAGACAGACAGACAGGATGTAATACATCACCATCCAGACAGACAGACAGACAGGATGTAATACATCACCATCCAGACAGACAGACAGGATGTAATACATCACCATCCAGACAGACAGACAGGATGTAATACATCACCATCCAGACAGACAGACAGACAGACAGGATGTAATACATCACCATCCAGACAGACAGACAGACAGACAGACAGGATGTAATACATCACCATCCAGACAGACAGGATGTAATACATCACCATCCAGACAGACAGACAGACAGACAGGATGTAATACATCACCATCCAGACGGACAGACAGACAGGATGTAATACATCACCATCCAGACAGACTGACAGGATGTAATACATCACCATCCAGACAGACTGACAGGATGTAATACATCACCATCCAGACAGACAGACAGACAGACAGACAGGATGTAATACATCACCAGACAGACAGACAGACAGGATGCAATAAATCACCATCCAGACAGACAGACTGACAGGATGTAATACATCACCATCCAGACAGACAGACTGTGTAGCCGTTAGTAGCCGTTAGCGATGCTAATGATAGCCTAACCATCTTTGTGTAGCCGTTAGCGATGCTAATGATAGCCTAACCGTCTTTGGGTAGATAGAAAGGCATTTAAAAAGTAATTATGAAGTAGAAGACTATGCCTACCTGGCGGAATCAGGATTATTTGACTCAATCACAAGTGGGCTACAGAAACACTGCTAGCCAAACACAGCCATCCGGCCGGTGCACACCGCTAGCCAAACACAGCCATCCGGCCGGTGCACACCGCTAGCCAAACACAGCCATCCGGCCGGTGCACACCGCTAGCCAAACACAGCCTTCCGGCCGGTGCACACCGCTAGCCAAACACAGCCTTCCGGCCGGTGCACACCGCTAGCCAAACACAGCCATCCGGCCGGTGCACACCGCTAGCCAAACACAGCCTTCCGGCCGGTGCACACCGCTAGCCAAACACAGCCATCCGGCCGGTGCACACCGCTAGCCAAACACAGCCATCCGGCCGGTGCACACCGCTAGCCAAACACAGCCGTCCGGCCGGTGCACACCGCTAGCCAAACACAGCCGTCCGGCCGGTGCACACCGCTAGCCAAACACAGCCACCCGGCACACCGCTAGCCAAACACAGCCACCCGGCACACCGCTAGCCAAACACAGCCACCCGGCACACCGCTAGCCAAACACAGCCGTCCGGCCAGTGCACACCGGAATTTAAGGGTAACTACGCAAAAAATAAAAAAGTCAGATTTTTCACAAACCTCAAAAACGATCCCCTGATGTGGTTGCAACATTGGTGGGGTTATATCCTGCCTGGGGGTATCGTCGGATGGGGCCACAGTGTCTCCTGACCCCTCCCGTCTCAGCTTCCATTATTTATGCTGCAGTAGTTTATGTGTCGGGGGGCTAGGATCAGTCTGTTATATCTGGAGTACTTCTGTCTTATCCGGTGTCTTGTGTGAATTTAAGTATGCTCTCTCCAATTCTTTCTTTCTCTCTCTCTCTCTGAGGACCATGCCTCAGGACTACCTGGCATGATGACTCCTTGCTGTCCACAGTCCACCTGGCCGTGCTGCTGCTCCAGTTTCAACTGTTCTGCCTGCGGCTATGGAATCCTGACCTGTTCACCGGATGTGCTACCTGTCCCAGACCTGCTGTTTTCAACTCTCTAGAGAAAGCAGGAGAGGTAGAGACACTCTGAATGATCGGCTATGAAAAGCCAACTGACATTTACTCCTGAGGTGCTGACCTGTTGCACCCTCTACAACCACTGTGATTGTTATTATCTGACCCTGCTGGTCATCTATGAACATTTGAACATCTTGGGCATGTTCAGCAGGCAGTAGATAGGCAGCAGAGAGGGCTGCGCTCAGGCAGCAGAGAGGGCTGCGCTCAGGCAGCAGAGAGGGCTGCGCTCAGGCAGCAGAGAGGGCTGCGCTCAGGCAGCAGAGAGGGCTGCGCTCAGGCAGCAGGAAGGGCTGCGCTCAGGCAGCAGGAAGGGCTGCGCTCAGGCAGCAGGAAGGGCTGCGCTCAGGCAGCAGGAAGGGGCATTCCTTTACAGTCAAGTTGTGTGGCACTTCAAAACTTTCTCCAGAGAAGGTTGTGTTAGAAGGTTGTGTTAGAAGGTTGTGTTAAAAGGTTGTGTTAGAAGGTTGTGTTAGAAGGTTGTGTTAGAAGGTTGTGTTAGAAGGTTGTGTTAGAAGGTTGTGTTAAAAGCAGGAGATTTTGGCCAGCCATTTTGATATGAAAAAAATTCATGTAAAACCCCCAAAATATATAAAATAATTGGGACTATGACAGTCTGTTACAAATCAAGTCTGACAGTGCTTTTTATTTCAATCTGAAGACAGTTGGATGTGACTGAAATGCATCCATAAGGTATTGGGAAGTTCAGAAGATCAGCAGGCTACAATGTTGAATGATCTTCTGTGTAGAAAAGATGGTCTGATTTAGTTCCTGGTCTTATCCACTGTTCCAATGAGTCCTGCGTGGCTTGTGGGCATTGTAGAGGGACAAACATCTGTAGGAACAAAACAGAAACCTCTAAGCCAGCAGCATACCACCCTGCATACTACTGCTGGCTTGCTTCTGAAGCTAAGCAGGGTTGGTCCTGGTTGGTCCCTGGATGGGAGACCAGATGCTGCTGGAAGTGGTGTTGGAGGGCCAGTAGGAGGCACTCTTTCCTCTGGTCTAAACAATATCCCAATGCCCCAGGGCAGTGATTGGGGACACTGCCCTGTGTAGGGTGCTGTCTTTCGGATGGGACGTTAAACAAGTGTCGTGACTCTTGGAGGTCATTAAAGATCCCATGGCACTTATCGTAGGGGTGTTAACCCTGGTATCCTGACTCTCGGAGGTCATTAAAGATCCCATGGCACTTATCGTAGGGGTGTTAACCCTGGTATCCTGGCTAAATTCCCAATCTGGCCCTCAAACCATCATGGTCACCAAATAATCCCAAGTTTACAATTGGCTCATTCATCCCCCTCCTCTCCCCTGTAACTATTCCCCAGGTCGTTGCTGTAAATCGTTGCTCCAGTCAACTTACCCGGGTTTACGGAATTCAAGCTTCAGGGTGTGGATGGAGGTGTCCTCCCACCATGTTGAACAGAGAGAGCTTCAGGGTGTGGATGGAGGTGTCCTCCCACCATGTTGAACAGAGAGAGCGTCAGGGTATGGATGGAGGTGTCCTCCCACCATGTTGAACAGACAGAGCTTCAGGGTGTGGATGGAGGTGTCCTCCCACCATGTTGAACAGAGAGAGCTTCAGGAAGGAGGGGACAGGACGGGAGAGCAGCAGAGTACAGTGACGGCATTGTTCCTCTCCTGTCCACGCTGCACTGGGAGTCTAACTCACAAGCGACTGCTGCCTCTCTCTCGTCCTGTTTAGCGACAGTGTGTTCTGTGCGTGAGATTACGGCGGGCATATCTTTAGCGAGAGCCTCCCCGTTCAAGGACAGCGTGTGTGAGTACTGTACTGGGAACGGCTCTGATGCAATACACAGGAAACGAGTCCACATTCTTCCCACCTCAATCTGAGGGAGTGTGGACAGATTGTACAGCACATTGTTGTGTGTCAAATCAATCTTTATTATGCTGTGTAAACAGCAGGTGTAGACTAACAGTGAAATGCTTACATACGGGCCCTTTTCCCAACAACGCAGAGTGAAAAATAAATAAGTAATAGACAATAAATAAATACACAATGAGTAACGATAACATGGCTCTATACACAGAGTACCAGTACTGAGTCAATGATAACATGGCTCTATACACAGAGTACCAGTACTGAGTCAATGATAACATGGCTCTATACACAGAGTACTAGAACTGAGTCAATGATAACATGGCTCTATACACAGAGTACTAGAACTGAGTCAATGATAACATGGCTCTATACACAGAGTACTAGAACTGAGTCAATGATAACATGGCTCTATACACAGAGTACTAGAACTGAGTCAATGATAACATGGCTCTATACACAGAGTACTAGAACTGAGTCAATGATAACATGGCTCTATACACAGAGTACCAGTACTGAGTCAATGATAACATGGCTCTATACACAGAGTACTAGAACTGAGTCAATGATAACATGGCTCTATACACAGAGTACCAGTACTGAGTCAATGATAACATGGCTCTATACACAGAGTACCAGTACTGAGTCAATGATAACATGGCTCTATACACAGAGTACCAGTACTGAGTCAATGATAACATGGCTCTATACACAGAGTACCAGTACTTAGTCAATGATAACATGGCTCTATACACAGAGTACTAGAACTGAGTCAATGATAACATGGCTCTATACACAGAGTACCAGTACTGAGTCAATGATAACATGGCTCTATACACAGAGTACTAGAACTGAGTCAATGATAACATGGCTCTATACACAGAGTACCAGTACTTAGTCAATGATAACATGGCTCTATACACAGAGTACCAGTACTTAGTCAATGATAACATGGCTCTATACACAGAGTACCAGTAATGAGTCAATGATAACATGGCTCTATACACAGAGTACCAGTACTTAGTCAATGATAACATGGCTCTATACACAGAGTACTAGAACTGAGTCAATGATAACATGGCTCTATACACAGAGTACCAGTACTGAGTCAATGATAACATGGCTCTATACACAGAGTACCAGTACTTAGTCAATGATAACATGGCTCTATACACAGAGTACCAGTAATGAGTCAATGATAACATGGCTCTATACACAGAGTACCAGTACTTAGTCAATGATAACATGGCTCTATACACAGAGTACCAGTACTGAGTCAATGATAACATGGCTCTATACACAGAGTACTAGAACTGAGTCAATGATAACATGGCTCTATACACAGAGTACCAGTACTGAGTCAATGATAACATGGCTCTAAACACAGAGTACCAGTACTGAGTCAATGATAACATGGCTCTATACACAGAGTACTAGAACTGAGTTAATGATAACATGGCTCTATACACAGAGTACCAGTAATGAGTCAATGATAACATGGCTCTATACACAGAGTACCAGTACTTAGTCAATGATAACATGGCTCTATACACAGAGTACCAGTACTGAGTCAATGATAACATGGCTCTATACACAGAGTACCAGTACTGAGTCAATGATAACATGGCTCTATACACAGAGTACCAGTACTGAGTCAATGATAACATGGCTCTATACACAGAGTACCAGTACTGAGTCAAAGTGCAGGGGGAACAGTCTGACTTGGGTGACATTTAGGGCCTACCTCTGACATCGCCTGGTATAGAGGTCCTGGATGGCAGGGAGGTTGGACCAAGCGATCTACTAGGCCATACGTACTACCCTCTGTAGCAGCCTTGCGGTCGGATGCAAAGCAGTTGCCATAGTAGAGGTAGACCGATTAATCGGCATGGCTAATTAATTAGGGCGATTTCAAGTTTTCCTAACATATCGGTAATCTGCCGATTACATCGCAATCCACGAGGAGACTGCGTGGCAGGCTGTTACACGAGTACAGCAAGGAGCCACGGTAAGTTGCTAGTCAGCATTAAACTTATCTTATAAAAAACAATCTTCACATAATCACTAGTTAACTACACTAGTTAACCTAGTAATATCAACCATGTGTAGTTAAACTAGCTTGTCCTGCGAATCATAGCCTACAACGAATCATAGCCTACTTCAACTTGATGATTTAACAAAAGCCCATTTGCAAAAAAGCACAATCGTTGCAATAATGAATGTATTTAACCATAAACATCAATGCATTTCATAAAATCAATACACAAGTATATTTCTTTTTAAACCTGCAGATGTAGTTAAAAGAAATTCATGTTAGCAGGCAATATTAACTAGGGAAATTGTGTCACTTCTCTTGCGTTCAGTGTAAGCAGAGTCAGGGTATATGCAGCAGTTTGGGCCGCCTGGCTTGTTGCGAACTGTTGAAAGGCCATTTATTCCTAACAAAGACTGCAATTAATTTGCCAGAATTGTACATAATTATGACATAACATGTGTACAATGTAACAGTAATACTTAGACTTACACGGAACCAAAACCGTCTGCGAGCGCGCGCCATCGTGCTCCATCGTGCGCCATCGTGCTCCATCGTGCGCCATCGTGCGCCATCGCGCTCCATCGTGCGCCATCGTGCTCCATCGTGTGCCATCGCGCTCCATCATGCGCCAGCGTGCTCCAGCGTGCGCCATCGTGCTCCATCGTGCGCCATCGTGCTCCATCGTGCTCCAGCGTGTGCCATCGTGCTCCAGCGTGTGCCATCGTGCTCCATCGTGCATAAATGTATTTTGTCCCCACACACCAAACGCGATCACGACACGCAGGTTAAAATATCAAAACAAACTGAACCAACTATGTTAATTTGGGGACAGGTCGAAAAGCATTAAACATTTACGGTAATTTAGCTAGCTAGCTTGCACTTGCTAGCTAATTTGTCCTATTTAGATTTGTCCTATTTTGCTAGGTAATTTGTCCTGGGATATAAAACTGTCAACCGAATCGTTTCTAGTCATCTCTCCTCTTTCCAGGCATTTTCTTATTTGAATTTATATGGTGATTGGCATCAAAACCTTCATAGTATTACCACGACGACCGGCAACACAGTTATTCTTTCAATCACCCACGTGGGTATAACCAATGAGGAGATGGCACGTGGGTATCTGCTTCTATAAACCAATGAGGAGATGGGAGAGGCAGGACTTGCAGAGCGATCTGCGTCACAAATAGAACTGACTTCTATTTTAGCCCTTGGCAACGCAGACGCTCGTTGACATGCGCGTGCAGCGTGGGTGCAATAATTTAATAATATAGATTCCAAAATGTCTTTTGCAATGCTTGCGCACGCTGTGTAGTCAGGATACGGGTTTCCACCCGTTCTGTAAAATACCGGAACAGTTCCGTATTTCACTGACAGAATAAACGTTTTGTTTTTCGAAATTATCGTTTCCAATTCGACCATATTAATGACCATGTGTTTATTATATTGTATTTAAATATATGATTTGATATTTGATAGAGCAGTCTGACTGAGCGGTGGTAGGCAGCAGCAGGCTCGTAAGCATTCATTCAAACTTTACTGCGTTTTACCAGCAGCTCTTAGCAATGCTTGCTTCAAGCCTATCAACTCCCGAGATTAGGCTGGCAATACTAAAGTGCCTATAAGAACATCCAATAGTCAAAGGTATATGAAATACAAATGGTATAGAGAGAAATAGTCCTATAAATACTATATTAACTACAACCTAAAGCCTCTTACCTGGGAATATTGAAGTCTCATGTTAAAAGGAACCACCAGCTTTCATATGTTCTCATGTTCTGAGCAAGGAACTGAAACGTTACCTTTGGTTTATTTCCATTTACGACTTGTCAATTTATGAAATTGTCTTTTGTTTGGAGAGCCTGTCAATGCACCCGATTAGAAGCAGACGTAGGCTGCACACAAACGTGGCCATTTGGTGATGTCATAGTATTTCTGACGGTCTTAAACTCACCACCACTAATGAACTGTAAGGGAGCTTCTCAAAGTACATTCTCTCTTCACGTCTAGTCTGTTTATCATCGTTCTCAATGGATTTGTAAAATATTTCCAGCTCGGTGCCTTTCGATAACCACCGAGCCTCTGGATGAAAGGGAAAAATGCAATGCTCTGTCTGATCCAGTGGAAAACGTCATGAAATATCGGATTACTTCTTATCCCCTTGATCAAATACAGATGTGTCTGTCTGGAGCTCACTGGCATGGGTAACTCTGAGGGCCCAGAATAGTTGATACAATGTTGGAAGCACTGAGTCTGGACTGTGTCATGTTATCTCCTCTCTCATACTGACTCTAGTCTGTCCTGCTGAACCATCTCCTCTCTCATACTGACTCTAGTCTGTCCTGAGGAACCACTGGGAGGCTGGGCTGAGTTGTGGCTCTGTGAATGACATCGTCACCGGTGAAGGAGACCTGACTGTGGCTCTGTGAATGACATCGTCACCGGTGAACGAGACCTGACTGTGGCTCTGTGAATGACATCGTCACCGGTGAACGAGACCTGACTGTGGCTCTGTGAATGATATCGTCACCGGTGAAGGAGACCTGACTGTGGCTCTGTGAATGACATCGTCACCGGTGAACGAGACCTGACTGTGGCTCTGTGAATGACATCGTCACCGGTGAACGAGACCTGACTGTGGCTCTGTGAATGACATCGTCACCGGTGAACGAGACCTGACTGTGGCTCTGTGAATGATATCGTCACCGGTGAAGGAGACCTGACTGTGGCTCTGTGAATGACATCGTCACCGGTGAACGAGACCTGACTGTGGCTCTGTGAATGACATCGTCACCGGTGAACGAGACCTGACTGTGGCTCTGTGAATGACATAGTCACCGGTGAACGAGACCTGACTGTGGCTCTGTGAATGACATCGTCACCAGTGAACGAGACCTGACTGTGGCTCTGTGAATGACATCGTCACCGGTGAACGAGACCTGACTGTGGCTCTGTGAATGACATCGTCACCGGTGAACGAGACCTGACTGTGGCTCTGTGAATGACATCGTCACCGGTGAACGAGACCTGACTGTGGCTCTGTGAATGACATCGTCACCGGTGAACGAGACCTGACTGTGGTCCTGTGAATGACATCGTCACCGGTGAACGAGACCCGACTGTGGCTCTGTGAATGACATTGTCACCAGTGAACATTGTCACCAGGAGGTTTTTTATCAACACAATAAGATAAGTCCTAAAAGGAAGAGAAACAGCAGTCCCATGAAAATCAGCCAACTCAAACACTCCTATTGAATATGCATTCACCTGTATTGTGGAGAGACCTAGGTTACATCTTGATTTACCCAGTTTATCAATAGAGATTTACCCTTCAAATAAATGGACTACCATTATGTTATGTAGTTTGACTGGTAAAAACTAAGTGAAACGGATTGGATGCTTGTATAATTTATTCATTAACTCCGACATGGCCATCTCTGAAAAAATTTTGTGACGTAAAACCCAAATTATAACAGTACGTTATTTGTTTTTATCTTGATCTCTGACTCCCTCTAGTCATTGGTGTGTCTTAATTATTTCATCAAACAGTGGGCTTAAAGCATCAGACACACTCAGTGAATAAGGAGTTAATCTGATAAAACACCCAGGTTGTGTCTATATGGAAAGAGTTTAAAAAAGAACTGAAGACTCTCGGTCAACCCATTATTTTTCGGGGGGGGGGGGGGGGGGTAGCTACTGCACTGCCTTTATCTGACAGAACATGTCTGCCTGCTTACCTGCCCGCCCGCCCGCCCGCTTACCTGCCCGCCTGCCTCCCCGCCCGCTTACCTGCCCGCCTCCCTACCTGCCCGCCCGTCTCCCCGCCTGCCTACCTGCCCGCCTGTCCGCTTACCCGCCTCCCCGCCCGCCTACCTGCCCGCCTGTTTACCCACCTGCCTGCTTACCTGCCTACCTGCCCGCCTACCTGTCTGTAACAGTTATTTAACATACACCATGGTCAGTACCTATAGCCAGAGCAGAGCACAGGCTAAGTCCAGGTGGAGAGGAGAGAAGCAGCCTTCCTGCCCAGAGAACCATGACTCAGCTAAAGCAGCAGTTCTCATGACCATCACAGAGAGAGGGGCAGAGAGGAGAGGTGGAGAGGAGAGGGGCAGAGAGGAGAGGGGCAGAGAGGAGAGGTGGAGAGGAGAGGGGCAGAGAGGAGAGGGGCAGAGAGGAGAGGGGCAGAGAGGAGAGGGGCAGAGAGGAGAGGGGCAGAGAGGAGAGGGGCAGAGAGGAGAGGAGCAGAGAGGAGAGGTGCAGAGAGGAGAGGTGCAGAGAGGAGAGGTGCAGAGAGGAGAGGAGCAGAGAGGGGAGGGGCAGAGAGGAGAGGAGCAGAGAGGGGAGGAGAGGGGCAGAGAGGAGAGGGGCAGAGAGGAGAGGGGCAGAGAGGAGAGGGGCAGAGAGGAGAGGAGCAGAGAGGAGAGGAGCAGGGCAGAGAGGAGCGGGGCAGAGAGGAGAGGGGCAGAGAGGAGAGGGGCAGAGAGGAGAGGGGCAGAGAGGAGAGGGGCAGAGAGGAGAGGGGCAGAGAGGAGAGGAGCAGAGAGGAGAGGAGCAGAGAGGAGAGGAGCAGAGAGGAGAGGAGCAGAGAGGAGCAGAGGGGAGAGGAGCAGAGAGGGGAGGAGAGGGGCAGAGAGGAGAGGAGCAGAGAGGAGAGGGGCAGAGAGGAGAGGGGCAGAGAGGAGAGGGGCAGAGAGGAGAGGGGCAGAGAGGAGAGGGGCAGAGAGGAGAGGGGCAGAGAGGAGAGGAGCAGAGAGGAAAGGAGAGGTGGAGAGGGGCAGAAAGGAGAGGGGCAGAGAGGAGAGGAGCAGAGGGGGGAGGAGCAGAGGGGAGAGGAGCAGAGAGGAGAGGTGGAGAGGGGCAGAGAGGAGAGGAGCAGAGAGGAGAGGAGCAGAGAGGAGAGGAGCAGAGAGGGGAAGAGAGGAGAGGGGCAGAGAGGAGAGGGGCAGAGAGGAGAGGGGCAGAGAGGAGAGGGGCAGAGAGGAGAGGGGCAGAGAGGAGAGGTGGAGGGGCAGAGAGAAGAGGTGGAGAGAGGAGAAGAGGAGAAGGGCAGAGAGGAGAGGGGCAGAGAGGAGAGGAGCAGAGGGGGGAGGAGCAGAGGGGGGAGGAGCAGAGAGGAGAGGTGGAGAGGGGCAGAGAGGAGAGGAGCAGAGAGGGGCAGAGAGGAGAGGAGAAGAGAGGAGCAGAGAGGAGAGGAGAAGAGAGGAGCAGAGAGGAGAGGGGCAGAGAGGAGAGGAGCAGAGAGGAGAGGAGCAGAGAGGAGAGGAGCAGAGACCAGGTGGAGAGGAGCAGAGAGGAGAGGAGCAGAGAGGGGCAGAGAGGAGCAGAGAGGGGCAGAGAGGAGCAGAGAGGGGCAGAGAGGGGCAGAGAGGAGAGGAGCAGAGGAGAGGAGCAGAGAGGAGAGGAGCAGAGAGGAGCAGAGAGGAGAGGTGGAGAGAGGAGAGGTGGAGAGGAACATAGAGGAGAGGAGCAGAGAGGAGAGGAGGATAGGAGCAGAGACCAGGTGGAGAGATGTGGAAAAAGCAGGGGTGATCACAGTGTCATATTAGAGACAGAGATTAAGTTCACAACAAGAACATATAATCTGACAGGGGACTGTGTGTTTCAGCAGGAGAAAACAAGGTCCCAGTTGTAAAGGAGAACAACCGAGCATCATTTTGAATTAGGGATGTCACGATACCTCTATCGTGCCAAGGAAAACAAAACATGAAGCAGACTGAATTTCCTGAGGGGAAACAGTCCTAATGCTGTCAACCAGAATCACATGTTTATTTTCCTACAACAGACAATATTTTACATCCAGTAGATGTTAATGACGCAAGAGTTCAGTCTGCTTTGTGTTTTCCTTGTTGCCATGGAAATACCAGGTATCGTACTCTCCCTCTAGTGGTATGGTGACGACCCTGTTCTGAACACAGCGCGAGGACAAAATGCTATATCGTCACCTCATAACCGGACAACCGCTGCAGTTACCAGGGAACAAGAGCCACGGCAACATGCACACTTCGTGGTAACGTCAGCGGAGGCACCACCAACAGGGCAGATAAGACCAGGGTGACACGTAACACACATACAACCTGTTCAATGGTTAGCCTATTTTTATTTTTTTTAAAGTACGTATAGCCAATCAGGTATGAGGGACTACCTTAACCCCTTTGTGACCTACACAGGGTAAAGTACGAGATGAAAGTCATTCCAAACAATAAATGTACACATACTACAATGAATTCATCCCTATCAGTCCTTGAGCTTGGAGCTGATAAGAGAGAGAGGCCTACTGGGGGGGGGGGGGGGGGTTGTTCAGTTCAGTACAGTGGAGGATGAAAAGGATCCTCAAGAAAGGTTCTACAGCTGCACCATCGAGAGCTGGGTGCAGCGGGGAGGTTGCATCCTGGTACGGAAACTGCTCGGCATCCGACCGCAAGGCGCTACAGAGGGTAGAGGTCGACCAATTAATTAGGGGCGATTTAACAATTGGAAATCGGTATATTTGGGCGCCGAATTCCGATTATTTAACCAGGCAAGTCAGTTAAGAACACATTCTTATTTTCAATGACAGCCTAGGAACAGTGGGTTAACTGCCTTTTTCAGGGGTAGAACGACAGATTTGTACCTTGTCAGCTCGGGGATTCGAACTTGCAACCTTTCGGTTACTAGTCCAACACTCTAACCACTAGGCTACCCTGCCGCCCCAGTTAACTAGTCCAACGCTCTAACCACTTGCCTCTCATTGCACTCCACGAGTAGCCTGCCTGTTACGCGAATGCAGTAGAAGCCAAGGTAAATTGCTAGCTAGCATTAAACTTCTTATAAAAAACAATCAATCATAATCACTAGTTATAACTACTAATCGAGTTTAGCAGGCAATATTAACCAGGTGAATGTGTCATTTCTCTTGCGTTCATTGCACACAGAGTCAGGGTATATGCAACAGTTTGGGCAGCCTGGCTCATTGCGAAACTAATTTGCCAGAATTTTACGTAATTATGACATAATATTGAAGGTTGTGCAATGTAACAGGAATATTTAGACTGATGGATGCCACCCGTTAGATAAAATACCCAACGGTTCCGTATTTCACTGAAATAATAAACGTCTTGTTTTCGAAATGATAGTTTCCGGATTCTACCATATTAAAGACCAAAGGCTCGTATTTCTGTGTGTTATTATGTTATAATTAAGTCTGATTTGATAGAGCAGTCTGACTGAGCAGCAGCAGGCCTGTAATCATTCATGCAAACAGCTCTTTGCAAGCACAGCGTTGGTTATGACTTCAAGCCCATCAGCCTAATGGCTGGTGTAACCAATGTGAAATGGCTAGCTAGTTAGCTGGGTGTGCGCTAACACTGTTTCAAACGTCACTCGCTTTTAGACTTGGAGTAGTTATTCCCCTTGCAGAGGGGAGCGATGGGTAAAGCTGCTTCGAGGGTGGCTGTTGTCGATGTGTTCCTGGTTCGAGCCCAGGTAGGAGCGAGGAGAGGGACGGAAGCTATACTGTTACACTGGCAATACTATAGTGCCTATAAGAACATCCAATAGTCAAAGGTTATTGAAATAAATGGTATAGAGAGAAATAGTCCTATAAATACTATATTAACTACAACCTAAAACCTCTTACCTTGGAATATGGAAGTCTCATGTTAAAAGGAACCACCAGCTTTCATATGTTCTCATGTTCTGAGCAAGGAGCTTTCTACATGGCACATATTGCACTTTTACTTCTCCAACACTTTGTTGTTGCTTTATTTAAACCAAATTGAACAGGTTTCATTATTTATTTGAGGATAAATTGCTTTGATTTGTTTTATATCAAGTTAATATAGAATAGGCTCCGCCCAGTCCCAGCAGCACAGTGTGTGTTAGGCTCCGCCCCGTCTTAGGCTCCGCCCAGACCCAGCAGCACAGTGTGTGTTAGGCTCCGCCCCGTCTTAGGCTCCGCCCAGTCCCAGCAGCACAGTGTGTTAGGCTCCGCCCCGTCTTAGGCTCCACCCACTCCAGCAGCACAGAGAGTCTTCCTTCTTTCCCTAATCTCTAGCTGCGAGTCTGTCAGAGGGAAAAATGAAGAGATCCTACCCCCTCCCCCCGACCGGGCCTCATGACCTGCTCTAGGAACTAGTCATCATCCAATCAGGAGACAGAGGATCAGGTGTTCCAAAGAGGTCGAGCTGATCTCTGAATTCTAGTCGATACGAATACAGGACAGTCCTCTCCAAAATGATGCAATTGTTCTGTATTGAACAAGCTGGAGACAGATGTCCTTGTTGATCGACTGTGCTCTGAGAAGTGCCCATTAGTGTGGATCACGTGTTCCATTTCTCACCATTCTAGAAGGATCTGTGTATGACCACAGTAAGACATGCACATACAGGGACAGAAGAACCTCAAATTAGTTCTGTGATTTCAGAAGACCTATTTTGGGCTAGTTGTGCTGAAAAACGGGGTCATATGACCATTCCCCACTGGTTAGGGCCGGGACGTTACTATCGTTGGCAAGGAAATAAAACACAAAGTGGATTTAACTTCTTCAGGAAGACAGTCCTAACGTTGGAAACAAACATCATGTTGTCACCCAGAGTCACGTAGTTTTTAAGCTACATCACACCATATTTGACAAACAGCAGGATTTTAAAGAAAGGTCTGTCTGCTAGGCGGTATGTGTTTTTACATGGGAAAAAAATATTGTGACACTGGTATCGTCACAGCCCCTCGTCCAATATTCCCTGTTCTACGTCTCCCCCCTCGTCCAATATTCCCTGTTCTACGTCTCCCCCCCTCGTCAAATAGTCTCTGTTCTACGTCTCCCCCCCTCGTCAAATATTCTCTGTTCTACGTCTCCCCCCCTCGTCAAATATTCTCTGTTCTATGACTCTCCCCCTCGTCAAATATTCTCTGTTCTACGACTCCCCCCCTCGTCAAATATTCCCTGTTCTACGACTCCCCCCCTCGTCAAATATTCTCTGTTCTACGACTCCCCCCCCCTCGTCAAATATTCTCTGTTCTACGACTCCCCCCCCTCGTCAAATATTCTCTGTTCTACAACTCCCCCCCTCGTCAAATATTCTGTTCTACGTCTCCCCCCCCCTCGTCAAATATTCTGTTCTACGTCTCCCAACCCCCTCGTCAAATATTCTGTTCTACGTCTCCCCCCTTGTCCAATATTCACACAGGACAGTCGATAGAGAAACAGACGAGAGAGAGAGAGGCTGTAGGATTTAGTCCCAATTTATCCTCAACAGTTAAATGGATTGCTAGCCTCGTGTGTTGAACTGGAAAAGGTGGTTTTGTATATTTCCCTAATAATGCACACATTTCCCAATTAACAGAACAGCCCTAATGATGGTTATGACTTAATAATTAAGTGATCAGTTTGCATGTTTATCAGACTGTAAGCTAATAATGTTACCAGCCCCGTGGAGAACCAAACGCATGTCGTCTTCAACCACAGTCAAACCACCTGGAGAAGGGACACGTATGGGGGATGAGACAGATACTGAATTACACTGTAAAAAGCTCATCTTATGATCTTCCCTCTGCTCATTATATCAGAGCACAGACCCATTTAATACTGATGGGACCTCCGGAGATCAGGACACTGATCAACCTTTCCACATGACCAACCTGAAAGGAAACAAGCTCGTCGGGAACGAGCATATTGGAGTGAACAAATAAAGGACACATTTCTGAACGAGGAAACATAGACCGACACGGATGAGCCGTACTATCTGTCAGTCTAGAACTGACACTGTAAATGCACACAGTAGTCCAGACAGTAGCTCATATCCCACTGTAAATGCACACAGTAGTCCAGACAGTAGCTCATATCCCACTGTAAATGCACACAGTAGTCCAGACAGTAGCTCATATCCCACTGTAAATGCACACAGTAGTCCAGACAGTAGCTCATATCCCACTGTAAATGCACACAGTAGTCCAGACAGTAGCTCATATCCCACTGTAAATGCACACAGTAGTCCAGACAGTAGCTCATATCCCACTGTAAATGCACACAGTAGTCCAGACAGTAGCTCATATCCCACTGTAAATGCACACAGTAGTCCAGACAGTAGCTCATATCCCACTGTAAATGCACACAGTAGTCCAGACAGTAGCTCATATCCCACTGTAAATGCACACAGTAGTCCAGACAGTAGCTCATATCCCACTGTAAATGCACACAGTAGTCCAGACAGTAGCTCATATCCCACTGTAAATGCACACAGTAGTCCAGACAGTAGCTCATATCCCACTGTAAATGCACACAGTAGTCCAGACAGTAGCTCATATCCCACTGTAAATGCACACAGTAGTCCAGACAGTAGCTCATATCCCACTGTAAATGCACACAGTAGTCCAGACAGTAGCTCATATCCCACTGTAAATGCACACAGTAGTCCAGACAGTAGCTCATATCCCACTGTAGATCTTAGTAAGTGGGTAACTTGTCTACATACACCTTTGATATCACCAGTATCCGCTGTACCCACGAAAAAGCAGAATATTCCTCATTTAAGTTCATATGGGTTCAAATGGGTTCATATGGGTTCATATGGGTTCATATGGGTTCAAATGAATAGTACAGGTTTTCCCAAAACTTCTGCCCCCCCCCGACCCCCGACCCCCGACCCCAATTTTGATCTCTGAAAAATGATCACGAACCCAAACATTGGGGCTACGGCAGTGAAGTGTTTCTTCATTCTAACAGTATTTCTGATTGGATTCTCAACTCACCGTCATATACTAAAGACAGTCAATTGTAAATTAGTCTGACCATTTCTCTTAATGCATGTCACGTCAGAGCTTCTCAAAGTCAAGGGGGGGGGGGGGAACAACGACAGTGTGAGCACCTCGCCTCTCTCCTGTCACGTCCAAACCTGGATCGATATTTTGTTTTTAATGCAGGCGAGAGCACGGAATCAGACGCCATGAGTTTTAAATGCTTGGAGGGAGATCTTCCCAGTCAGAATAAGATGTCACAGTATCCCATCTAAGATCAGCATATCCCAGACATCTTAGTTTGGGATATGAGTTTCAAATAACCGGGACACAAGCTTTCCCGAATGGGGTTTATTGTAAAAACGGGATATGATGTTTATTATACAGAATACTCGACTGTCCCTGAACAGGATATTGGTGTGCATCTAAACGTTGTCACTGATCAGTCACGTGGATGAACGGTGGCCAGGAAAAGCCCTCCACAGATCGAACACAGAACACACAGAGCAACCCAGCAGCAGTTTAGTCTCTCTCTCCACACACCTAAGTCCCTAATTGTTTAGTCTCTCTCTCCACACACCTAAGTCCCTAATTGTTTAGTCTCTCTCTCCACACACCTAAGTCCCTAATTGTTTAGTCTCTCTCTCCACACACCTAAGTCCCTAATTGTTTAGTCTCTCTCTCCACACACCTAAGTCCCTAATTGTTTAGTCTCTCTCTCCACACACCTAAGTCCCAAATTGTTTAGTCTCTCTCTCCACACACCTAAGTCCCTAATTGTTTAGTCTCTCTCTCCACACACCTAAGTCCCTAATTGTTTAGTCTCTCTCTCCACACACCTAAGTCCCAAATTGTTTAGTCTCTCTCTCCACACACCTAAGTCCCAAATTGTTTAGTCTCTCTCTCCACACACCTAAGTCCCTAATTGTTTAGTCTCTCTCTCCACACACCTAAGTCCCTAATTGTTTAGTCTCTCTCTCCACACACCTAAGTCCCAAATTGTTTAGTCTCTCTCTCCACACACCTAAGTCCCAAATTGTTTAGTCTCTCTCTCCACACACCTAAGTCCCTAATTGTTTAGTCTCTCTCTCCACACACCTAAGTCCCTAATTGTTTAGTCTCTCTCTCCACACACCTAAGTCCCAAATAGTTTAGTCTCTCTCTCCACACACCTAAGTCCCTAATTGTTTAGTCTCTCTCTCCACACACCTAAGTCCCTAATTGTTTAGTCTCTCTCTCCACACACCTAAGTCCCTAATTGTTTAGTCTCTCTCTCCACACACCTAAGTCCCAAATTGTTTAGTCTCTCTCTCCACACACCTAAGTCCCTAATTGTTTAGTCTCTCTCTCCACACACCTAAGTCCCTAATTGTTTAGTCTCTCTCTCCACACACCTAAGTCCCTAATTGTTTAGTCTCTCTCTCCACACACCTAAGTCCCTAATTGTTTAGTCTCTCTCTCCACACACCTAAGTCCCTAATTGTTTAGTCTCTCTCTCCACACACCTAAGTCCCTAATTGTTTAGTCTCTCTCTCCACACACCTAAGTCCCTAATTGTTTAGTCTCTCTCTCCACACACCTAAGTCCCTAATTGTTTAGTCTCTCTCTCCACACACCTAAGTCCCTAATTGTTTAGTCTCTCTCTCCACACACCTAAGTCCCTAATTGTTTAGTCTCTCTCTCCACACACCTAAGTCCCTAATTGTTTAGTCTCTCTCTCCACACACCTAAGTCCCAAATTGTTTAGTCTCTCTCTCCACACACCTAAGTCCCAAATTGTTTAGTCTCTCTCTCCACACACCTAAGTCCCAAATTGTTTAGTCTCTCTCTCCACACACCTAAGTCCCTAATTGTTTTAATATATTTTTATTTATATACCTAGGCATGTCAGTTAAAGAACAAATTCTTATTTACAATGAAGGCCTGCGGCGGGCTAAACCCGGACGGCCTGCGGCGGGCTAAACCCGGACGGCCTGCGGCGGGCTAAACCCGGACGGCCTGCCGCGGGCTAAACCCGGACGGCCTGCCGCGGGCTAAACCCGGACGGCCTGCCGCGGGCTAAACCCGGACGGCCTGCCGCGGGCTAAACCCGGACGGCCTACCGCGGGCTAAACCCGGACGGCCTACCGCGGGCTAAACCCGGACGGCCTACCGCGGGCTAAACCCGGACGGCCTGCCGCGGGCTAAACCCGGACGGCCTACCGCGGGCTAAACCCGGACGGCCTGCCGCGGGCTAAACCCGGACGGCGTACCGCGGGCTAAACCCGGACGGCCTGCCGCGGGCTAAACCCGGACGGCGTACCGCGGGCTAAACCCGGACGGCCTACCGCGGGCTAAACCCGGACGGCCTACCGCGGGCTAAACCCGGACGGCCTGCCGCGGGCTAAACCCGGACGGCCTGCCGCGGGCTAAACCCGGACGGCCTGCCGCGGGCTAAACCCGGACGGCCTGCCGCGGGCTAAACCCGGACGGCCTACCGCGGGCTAAACCCGGACGGCCTACCGCGGGCTAAACCCCGATTGTACGCCGCCCTATTGGACTCGCAATCACGGCCGGATTCGAAAACCAGGGACTGTAGTGACGCCTCTAGCACTGAGATGCAGTGCCTTAGACCGCTGAGCCACTCGGGAGCCCAATGGCTCAGGGCCTGGCCAAAAGTAGTGCACTAAATAGGGAATCATGTGCCGTTTGGAACAGCCATAGACTGAGTCCCGCTCCTCTGTCATACTGCTGCCTGTCAGAACCAAGGCTTTGGTACAAAGAATTAACACACATTCATTCTCCTGAGGCTGAACAGATATCAGCTCAACACCTGCTCAAAGAGCAGAGTTTGTCATTGCTCTGAACAAGAAAAGCCAAATAGAGAGAGCCAGGAGAGCAGAGGGCCTCACTGCTAACTAGAGCATCACACTGACCAATGAAACAAACTGGTCGTTTTAAGTAGCACCAAAAAGAGAGAGCAGGGAGAGAAGAGGGCCTCACTGCTAACTAGAGCATCACAGTGACCAAACCGGTTGATCATTTCCTTCCCCTCAACGGCAATCCACAAACCAATCAATAACCTAAGTTTAGTTTTCTAATGGGTAATCAAATGGCATCAGAGTAACAAGCTTCAATAGATCTGTTTGGGGTGACCGTTGAATCACTTCATAGCAGGTGTAGCTGAGCGGTTAAGACTGTTTGGCCCTTGAACAAGGCACTAAATTGTTCCTGTGAAGATAAGAGCATGTGCTAAATTACTCAAATGTAAACAATAAGGAACGGCTAACATTCCACTCCTGTCTTTGGCAAATGACAGAAGTGGAATATGAGCTAAAAAGACTGGTTAACAGTCTCTGGAAAAGGCAGTGTACCTATCAGACGAGGGAAAAGGCGGTGTACCTATCAGTCTAGGGAAAAGGCGGTGTACCTATCAGTCTAGGGAAAAGGCAGTGTACCTATCAGACGAGGGAAAAGGCAGTGTACCTATCAGTCTAGGGAAAAGGCGGTGTACCTATCAGACGAGGGAAAAGGCAGTGTACCTATCAGACGAGGGAAAAGGCAGTGTACCTGTCAGACGAGGGAAAAGGCGGTGTACCTATCAGACGAGGGAAAAGGCGGTGTACCTATCAGACGAGGGAAAAGGCGGTGTACCTATCAGACGAGGGAAAAGGCAGTGTACCTATCAGTCTAGGGAAAAGGCAGTGTACCTATCAGACGAGGGAAAAGGCAGTGTACCTATCAGACGAGGGAAAAGGCAGTGTACCTATCAGACGAGGGAAAAGGCAGTGTACCTATCAGACGAGGGAAAAGGCAGTGTACCTATCAGACGAGGGAAAAGGCAGTGTACCTATCAGACGAGGGAAAAGGCAGTGTACCTATCAGACGAGGGAAAAGGCAGTGTACCTATCAGACGAGGGAAAAGGCAGTGTACCTATCAGACGAGGGAAAAGGCAGTGTACCTATCAGACGAGGGAAAAGGCAGTGTACCTATCAGACGAGGGAAAAGGCAGTGTACCTATCAGACTAGGAAAAAGGCAGTGTACCTATCAGACGAGGAAAAAGGCGGTGTCTATCAGTCTAGGGAAAAGGCGGTGTCTATCAGTCTAGGGAAAAGGCGGTGTCTATCAGTCTAGGGAAAAGGCGGTGTCTATCAGTCTAGGGAAAAGGCGGTGTCTATCAGTCTAGGGAAAAGGCGGTGTCTATCAGTCTAGGGAAAAGGCGGTGTCTATCAGACTAGGGAAAAGGCAGTGTACCTATCAGTCTAGGGAAAAGACTGTATCAGACTAGGGAAAAGGCAGTGTACTTATCAGTCTAGGGAAAAGACGGTGTCTATCAGTCTAGGAAAAGGGCAGTGTACCTATCAGACTAGGAAAAAGGCGGTGTTCCTCTCAGTCTAGGGAAAAGGCGGTGTACCTATCAGTCTAGGGAAAAGGCAGTGTACCTATCAGACTAGGGAAAAGGCAGTGTACTTATCAGACTAGGGAAAAGGCAGTGTACTTATCAGACTAGGGAAAAGGTGGTTGCTACTAGCAAGACTTCTGGTGTAAGTCATGCAGATACACCACCATCACAAACCTAAATCTCTGTGGGAAATGTTTCAGGGAGAGGTGTGTGAGAGTCAGGAGATGGATAGAGGTGTTGTGGCCGTGTCAGTCGGATCACATTCTTCGCTATTGTATTTGACGGGAATACCACTGAGAATCTCAATGAGGACAGATTTTTTAATCATTCAATTTAACAGGAGCTGTTGGAATTGCAACACAGAATCTATGTGACGATGACTAATTGAGAAATTACACATGTCAGGCAACTTGTTGAGTTTCACTCTCTGCCCGCCCTGCCAACCCTACCTGGCTTCGAGGCAGGTTAGTGTCATGATCATCATGGAGTTGGAAAATCAGAATCTGAGTAGTCAGTTCCTACACATGAGTGGAAATGTAAGGTGACATCTGCGTAAACTTGCCGGATTTCATGTCAGAACAAGGTCTTTACTCACACATTCAGTTTCATCCTAAGAATGATCATTCTTACATATTTGACAATCAAAGTTTTTTTTAAAAAGACAACCCAAAAAAGGAAGGATCCTGGCCATGTATCATGTTAAGGAGGGCTAACAGAACTAGGTTAAAGCAGAACCACAACCATGAAGAACAGACAGCCATGGTTGTAAAACAGACTTCAAGCATGTTAGCTAGTTGTCTAGCTAGTTAGTTCATTGAGAGAGTTAACAGTAACCAACTAACTAAATAGTTAACGTTAAGTCGCCACTGGCTTTGGAGACTTAACGTTACGCAGTAAGGAAGTGGGGTTTTCAGTCCATATGTTACGCATTTCACATTTAAAAACTACCTCGTTAGCTATCTAGTTATCTCTACTAGATATCATTTAAATCAAATGGTATATTAGTCTAACGATGTGAATCCACCTACTAGTGATAACGTTAGCGATATTCAGTAGCCAACTAGCTAGCGCTGTCAACCCAGTAGCAAAGTTAGCTAGCTGGTTAGCTAGCAGCTAGCCGTCAAAAATACCCCAAAACAAAACACTTAAGAACCTGTTTAAAATGTCTTATTCACTGGTAAACATAATTTTTTAATGTATTTATAGCTCGTTGACTGTATGCTCATATAGTGTATTAGTTTCAGCTACAGTACAGTTCTTTCGGGTCTTAATGTTGTCAGCTAGCTAGCTAGTTAGCATTGGCTGGATAGCCAACGTCGAGAGCTGTGCAAACACCACAGCTAAAACATTTTTTATTTATTAAATGACAAACATTAATTAGAATTTGTTTTAAAATAGCTAACTTGTCACCTTACCTGTGACCAGCGACCCGATCCAGAAGTCAGTCAAATTTGATCACCTTTTTATCTTTCTTTCTCTCAGCTGGTCGATATAAATGTAAATTCCAGGTGAAGTGTTTATTGGAAATGAAGCCTATCCTGCTAAAGACTTTCACCATACGGGTCGGCTATGTCATAAACTATTCAAAGTTCTGTTTATAGGTTGAAAATGGTAGCCATCTTGGTCAGGGAGAAATTCATAACATAAAAGTTTATTAAGGTTGAAAAAAAATTTTTTTTCACTCTCTGTGCTATCTACTCGGATTCCACAGTGCTCTCGTTTACCAGAGAGCAGAATAACTCGTAGAGCTCCACGGTGGAGGCGTCATAATACCCATCAAACATAGCGGTCAAACAAGGAAATGGTTCCAATCATTTTTCCCCATTGGGATTTTTTTTAGAAACACTTAAAATAAGATCTGTATTTAGTGTAGGCTGGGTGACGTTTTGACATAACATGTAAATCTGTCTTGGACAAGGTGACTTTTATCAATATAGTCAGCTCTATTTACTCTTAGATTCAAGCGTGCTAATTAATTAACATTAAAGGCAAATATACTGATAAAAGTCACCTTGTCCTAGAGTGATTTACACGGTTATCACAACATCTCAAAGCCCATATTTTAAGTGTTTCTAAAATGCCCAATGGGGAAAAAATGAATGGTGGAAAAACAATTGGGACCATTTCCCTGTTTGACTGCTAGGTTTTATGGGTATTATGACTCATACTGTGAGAACTCTATTAGTTTCACCTGCCTCTCCCTGAATCCCTGATTCAACCACCCCTGGTAACTTACCGCCCCTGTCCTTATCTATGCTTTTGTTCTTCTTCGAGGTTTATGGGCAGACGACACTCATAAGGTGCATTTTGTCACCACCTACTGTACGAGGTAGTGAAAAATACCACCAAAACAAAACATGTTTTGGATGAACAAATTCATACTAATTATTCATACTAATTACCAAAAACACTAACCAAATTCACGCTACTATCCTAAAAACGAACAAAAAACTGTTCTCCTTCAGTCGGATTTAAATGTCTATTCAGATCCCAACACAGGCTCCGGAACCTGGGAGGGGGGGAACCTCTTCATTCAGTACTCGCTGTAACATTTCGGCTGTAAAGTCCTGGAGATCCAGAAATCTTTTGTTGCCGCCTTTACAATGATGTCAAGCATCTTAGATGTTTTATTAGTTTGACGAGTGCAATTTATTACTCGCTATAAAACGCAACATTGTCCACCATCTCCACTGCTAGTGTGTTGGGGTCCATGGCATTCAGTGCAGACTGTGGGACCTCCACTACCATCTCTACTCTCCACTGCTAGCGTGTTGGGATCCATGGCATTCAGTGCAGACTGTGGGACCTCCACTACCATCTCTACTCTCCACTGCTAGTGTGTTGGGATCCATGGCATTCAGTGCAGACTGTGGGACCTCCACTACCATCTCTACTCTCCACTGCTAGTGTGTTGGGATCCATGGCATTCAGTGCAGACTGTGGGACCTCCACTACCATCTCTACTCTCCACTGCTAGTGTGTTGGGATCCATGGCATTCAGTGTAGACTGTGGGACCTCCACTACCATCTCTACTCTCCACTGCTAGTGTGTTGGGGTCCATGGCATTCAGTGCAGACTGTGGGACCTCCACTACCATCTCTACTCTCCACTGCTAGTGTGTTGGGATCCATGGCATTCAGTGCAGACTGTGGGACCTCCACTACCATCTCTACTCTCCACTGCTAGTGTGTTGGGATCCATGGCATTCAGTGCAGACTGTGGGACCTCCACTACCATCTCTACTCTCCACTGCTAGTGTGTTGGGATCCATGGCATTCAGTGTAGACTGTGGGACCTCCACTACCATCTCTACTCTCCACTGCTAGCGTGTTGGGATCCATGGCATTCAGTGCAGACTGTGGGACCTCCACTACCATCTCTACTCTCCACTGCTAGTGTGTTGGGGTCCATGGCATTGTGTAGACTGTGGGGCCTCCACTACCATCTCTACTCTCCACTGCTAGTGTGTTGGGATCCATGGCATTCAGTGCAGACTGTGGGACCTCCACTACCATCTCTACTCTCCACTGCTAGTGTGTTGGGATCCATGGCATTCAGTGCACACTGTGGGACCTCCACTACCATCTCTACTCTCCACTGCTAGTGTGTTGGGATCCATGGCATTCAGTGCAGACTGTGGGACCTCCACTACCATCTCTACTCTCCACTGCTAGTGTGTTGGGGTCCATGGCATTCAGTGCAGACTGTGGGACCTCCACTACCATCTCTACTCTCCACTGCTAGTGTGTTGGGATCCATGGCATTCAGTGCAGACTGTGGGACCTCCACTACCATCTCTACTCTCCACTGCTAGTGTGTTGGGATCCATGGCATTCAGTGCAGACTGTGGGACCTCCACTACCATCTCTACTCTCCACTGCTAGTGTGTTGGGATCCATGGCATTCAGTGCAGACTGTGGGACCTCCACTACCATCTCTACTCTCCACTGCTAGTGTGTTGGGATCCATGACATTCAGTGCAGACTGTGGGACCTCCACTACCATCTCTACTCTCCACTGCTAGTGTGTTGGGGTCCATGGCATTCAGTGCAGACTGTGGGACCTCCACTACCATCTCTACTCTCCACTGCTAGTGTGTTGGGGTCCATGGCATTCAGTGCAGACTGTGGGACCTCCACTACCATCTCTACTCTCCACTGCTAGTGTGTTGGGGTCCATGGCATTCAGTGTAGACTGTGGGACCTCCACTACCATCTCTACTCTCCACTGCTAGTGTGTTGGGATCCATGGCATTCAGTGCAGACTGTGGGACCTCCACTACCATCTCTACTCTCCACTGCTAGTGTGTTGGGATCCATGGCATTCAGTGCAGACTGTGGGACCTCCACTACCATCTCTACTCTCCACTGCTAGCGTGTTGGGATCCATGGCATTCAGTGCAGACTGTGGGACCTCCACTACCATCTCTACTCTCCACTGCTAGCGTGTTGGGATCCATGGCATTCAGTGCAGACTGTGGGACCTCCACTACCATCTCTACTCTCCACTGCTAGTGTGTTGGGATCCATGGCATTCAGTGCAGACTGTGGGACCTCCACTACCATCTCTACTCTCCACTGCTAGCGTGTTGGGATCCATGGCATTCAGTGCAGACTGTGGGACCTCCACTACCATCTCTACTCTCCACTGCTAGTGTGTTGGGATCCATGGCATTCAGTGCAGACTGTGGGACCTCCACTACCATCTCTACTCTCCACTGCTAGTGTGTTGGGATCCATGACATTCAGTGCAGACTGTGGGACCTCCACTGCCATCTCTACTCTCCACTGCTAGTGTGTTGGGATCCATGGCATTCAGTGCAGACTGTGGGACCTCCACTACCATCTCTACTCTCCACTGCTAGTGTGTTGGGGTCCATGGCATTCAGTGCAGACTGTGGGACCTCCACTACCATCTCTACTCTCCACTGCTAGTGTGTTGGGGTCCATGGCATTCAGTGCAGACTGTGGGACCTCCACTACCATCTCTACTCTCCACTGCTAGTGTGTTGGGGTCCATGGCATTCAGTGTAGACTGTGGGACCTCCACTACCATCTCTACTCTCCACTGCTAGTGTGTTGGGATCCATGGCATTCAGTGCAGACTGTGGGACCTCCACTACCATCTCTACTCTCCACTGCTAGTGTGTTGGGATCCATGGCATTCAGTGCAGACTGTGGGACCTCCACTACCATCTCTACTCTCCACTGCTAGTGTGTTGGGATCCATGGCATTCAGTGCAGACTGTGGGACCTCCACTACCATCTCTACTCTCCACTGCTAGTGTGTTGGGATCCATGGTATTCAGTGCAGACTGTGGGACCTCCACTGCCATCTCTACTCTCCACTGCTAGTGTGTTGGGATCCATGGCATTCAGTGCAGACTGTGGGACCTCCACTGCCATCTCTACTCTCCACTGCTAGTGTGTTGGGATCCATGGCATTCAGTGCAGACTGTGGGACCTCCACTACCATCTCTACTCTCCACTGCTAGTGTGTTGGGATCCATGGCATTCAGTGCAGACTGTGGGACCTCCACTGCCATCTCTACTCTCCACTGCTAGTGTGTTGGGATCCATGGCATTCAGTGCAGACTGTGGGACCTCCACTGCCATCTCTACTCTCCACTGCTAGTGTGTTGGGATCCATGGCATTCAGTGCAGACTGTGGGACCTCCACTACCATCTCTACTCTCCACTGCTAGTGTGGTGGGATCCATGGCATTCAGTGCAGACTGTGGGACCTCCACTACCATCTCTACTCTCCACTGCTAGTGTGTTGGGATCCATGGCATTCAGTGCAGACTGTGGGACCTCCACTACCATCTCTACTCTCCACTGCTAGTGTGTTGGGATCCATGGCATTCAGTGCAGACTGTGGGACCTCCACTGCCATCTCTACTCTCCACTGCTAGTGTGTTGGGATCCATGGCATTCAGTGCAGACTGTGGGACCTCCACTGCCATCTCTACTCTCCACTGCTAGTGTGTTGGGATCCATGGCATTCAGTGCAGACTGTGGGACCTCCACTACCATCTCTACTCTCCACTGCTAGTGTGTTGGGATCCATGGCATTCAGTGCAGACTGTGGGACCTCCACTACCATCTCTACTCTCCACTGCTAGTGTGTTGGGGTCCATGGAATTCAGTGCAGACTGTGGGACCTCCACTGCCATCTCTACTCTCCACTGCTAGTGTGTTGGGGTCCATGGCATTCAGTGTAGACTGTGGGACCTCCACTACCATCTCTACTCTCCACTGCTAGTGTGTTGGGATCCATGGCATTCAGTGCAGACTGTGGGACCTCCACTACCATCTCTACTCTCCACTGCTAGTGTGTTGGGGTCCATGGAATTCAGTGCAGACTGTGGGACCTCCACTGCCATCTCTACTCTCCACTGCTAGTGTGTTGGGGTCCATGGCATTCAGTGTAGACTGTGGGACCTCCACTACCATCTCTACTCTCCACTGCTAGTGTGTTGGGATCCATGGCATTCAGTGCAGACTGTGGGACCTCCACTACCATCTCTACTCTCCACTGCTAGTGTGTTCGGATCCATGGCATTCAGTGCAGACTGTGGGACCTCCACTACCATCTCTACTCTCCACTGCTAGTGTGTTGGGATCCATGACATTCAGTGCAGACTGTGGGACCTCCACTGCCATCTCTACTCTCCACTGCTAGTGTGTTGGGATCCATGGCATTCAGTGCAGACTGTGGGACCTCCACTACCATCTCTACTCTCCACTGCTAGTGTGTTGGGGTCCATGGCATTCAGTGCAGACTGTGGGACCTCCACTACCATCTCTACTCTCCACTGCTAGTGTGTTGGGGTCCATGGCATTCAGTGCAGACTGTGGGACCTCCACTACCATCTCTACTCTCCACTGCTAGTGTGTTGGGGTCCATGGCATTCAGTGTAGACTGTGGGACCTCCACTACCATCTCTACTCTCCACTGCTAGTGTGTTGGGATCCATGGCATTCAGTGCAGACTGTGGGACCTCCACTACCATCTCTACTCTCCACTGCTAGTGTGTTGGGATCCATGGCATTCAGTGCAGACTGTGGGACCTCCACTACCATCTCTACTCTCCACTGCTAGTGTGTTGGGATCCATGGCATTCAGTGCAGACTGTGGGACCTCCACTACCATCTCTACTCTCCACTGCTAGTGTGTTGGGATCCATGGCATTCAGTGCAGACTGTGGGACCTCCACTGCCATCTCTACTCTCCACTGCTAGTGTGTTGGGATCCATGGCATTCAGTGCAGACTGTGGGACCTCCACTGCCATCTCTACTCTCCACTGCTAGTGTGTTGGGATCCATGGCATTCAGTGCAGACTGTGGGACCTCCACTACCATCTCTACTCTCCACTGCTAGTGTGTTGGGATCCATGGCATTCAGTGCAGACTGTGGGACCTCCACTGCCATCTCTACTCTCCACTGCTAGTGTGTTGGGATCCATGGCATTCAGTGCAGACTGTGGGACCTCCACTGCCATCTCTACTCTCCACTGCTAGTGTGTTGGGATCCATGGCATTCAGTGCAGACTGTGGGACCTCCACTACCATCTCTACTCTCCACTGCTAGAGTGTTGGGATCCATGGCATTCAGTGCAGACTGTGGGACCTCCACTACCATCTCTACTCTCCACTGCTAGTGTGTTGGGATCCATGGCATTCAGTGCAGACTGTGGGACCTCCACTACCATCTCTACTCTCCACTGCTAGTGTGTTGGGATCCATGGCATTCAGTGCAGACTGTGGGACCTCCACTACCATCTCTACTCTCCACTGCTAGTGTGTTGGGATCCATGGCATTCAGTGCAGACTGTGGGACCTCCACTGCCATCTCTACTCTCCACTGCTAGTGTGTTGGGATCCATGGCATTCAGTGCAGACTGTGGGACCTCCACTGCCATCTCTACTCTCCACTGCTAGTGTGTTGGGATCCATGGCATTCAGTGCAGACTGTGGGACCTCCACTACCATCTCTACTCTCCACTGCTAGTGTGTTGGGATCCATGGCATTCAGTGCAGACTGTGGGACCTCCACTACCATCTCTACTCTCCACTGCTAGTGTGTTGGGGTCCATGGAATTCAGTGCAGACTGTGGGACCTCCACTGCCATCTCTACTCTCCACTGCTAGTGTGTTGGGGTCCATGGCATTCAGTGTAGACTGTGGGACCTCCACTACCATCTCTACTCTCCACTGCTAGTGTGTTGGGATCCATGGCATTCAGTGCAGACTGTGGGACCTCCACTACCATCTCTACTCTCCACTGCTAGTGTGTTGAGGTCCATGGAATTCAGTGCAGACTGTGGGACCTCCACTGCCATCTCTACTCTCCACTGCTAGTGTGTTGTGGTCCATGGCATTCAGTGTAGACTGTGGGACCTCCACTACCATCTCTACTCTCCACTGCTAGTGTGTTGGGATCCATGGCATTCAGTGCAGACTGTGGGACCTCCACTACCATCTCTACTCTCCACTGCTGGCGTGTTGGGATCCATGGCATTCAGTGTAGACTGTGGGACCTCCACTACCATCTCTACTCTCCACTGCTAGTGTGTTGGGATCCATGGCATTCAGTGCAGACTGTGGGACCTCCACTACCATCTCATCTCTACTCTCTCTTTCAGCTCTTTTTGTCCTTATCCATTGGGTGCTCTTGATTTTTATTTATTTATTTATTTTACCTTTATTTAACCAGGTAGGCAAGTTGAGAACAAGTTCTCATTTACAATTGCGACCTGGCCAAGATAAAGCAAAGCAGTTCGTCAGATAAAACGACACAGAGTTACACATGGAGTAAAAACAAACATACAGTCAATAATGCAGTATAAACAAGTCTATATACAATGTGAGCAAATGAGGTGAGAAGGGAGGTAAAGGCAAAAAAAGGCCAAGATGGCAAAGTAAATACAATATAGCAAGTAAAATACTGGAATGGTAGTTTTGCAATGGAAGAATGTGCAAAGTAGAAATAAAAAAATAATGGGGTGCAAAGGAGCAAAATAAATAAATAAATAAAAATTAAATACAGTTGGGAAAGAGGTAGTTGTTTTGGCTAAATTATAGGTGGGCTATGTACAGGTGCAGTAATCTGTGAGCTGCTCTGACAGTTGGTGCTTAAAGCTAGTGAGGGAGATAAGTGTTTCCAGTTTCAGAGATTTTTGTAGTTCGTTCCAGTCATTGGCAGCAGAGAACTGGAAGGAGAGGCGGCCAAAGAAATAATTGGTTTTGGGGGTGACTAGAGAGATATACCTGCTGGAGCGTGTGCTACAGGTGGGAGATGCTATGGTGACCAGCGAGCTGAGATAAGGGGGGACTTTACCTAGCAGTGTCTTGTAGATGACATGGAGCCAGTGGGTTTGGCGACGAGTATGAAGCGAGGGCCAGCCAACGAGAGCGTACAGGTCGCAATGGTGGGTAGTATATGGGGCTTTGGTGATAAAACGGATTGCACTGTGATAGACTGCATCCAATTTGTTGAGTAGGGTATTGGAGGCTATTTTGTAAATGACATCGCCAAAGTCGAGGATTGGTAGGATGGTCAGTTTTACAAGGGTATGTTTGGCAGCATGAGTGAAGGATGCTTTGTTGCGAAATAGGAAGCCAATTCTAGGTTTAACTTTGGATTGGAGATGTTTGATATGGGTCTGGAAGGAGAGTTTACAATCTAACCAGACACCTAAGTATTTGTAGTTGTCCACGTATTCTAAGTCAGAGCCGTCCAGAGTAGTGATGTTGGACAGGCGGGTAGGTGCAGGCAGCGATCGGTTGAAGAGCATGCATTTAGTTTTACTTGCATTCAAGAGCAATTGGAGGCCACGGAAGGAGAGTTGTATGGCATTGAAGCTTGCCTGGAGGGTTGTTAACACAGTGTCCAGAGAAGGGCCGGAAGTATACAGAATGGTGTCGTCTGCGTAGAGGTGGATCAGGGACTCACCAGCAGCAAGAGCGACCTCATTGATGTATACAGAGAAGAGAGTCGGTCCAAGAATTGAACCCTGTGGCACCCCCATAGAGACTGCCAGAGGTCCGGACAGCAGACCCTCCGATTTGACACACTGAACTCTATCAGAGAAGTAGTTGGTGAACCAGGCGAGGCAATCATTTGAGAAACCAAGGCTGTCGAGTCTGCCGATGAGGATATGGTGATTGACAGAGTCGAAAGCCTTGGCCAGATCAATGAATACGGCTGCACAGTAATGTTTCTTATCGATGGCGGTTAAGATATCGTTTAGGACCTTGAGCGTGGCTGAGGTGCACCCATGACCAGCTCTGAAACCAGATTGCATAGCAGAGAAGGTATGGTGAGATTCGAAATGGTCGGTAATCTGTTTGTTGACTTGGCTTTCGAAGACCTTAGAAAGGCACGGTAGGATAGATATAGGTCTGTAGCAGTTTGGGTCAAGAGTGTCCCCCCCTTTGAAGAGGGGGATGACCGCAGCTGCTTTCCAATCTTTGGGAATCTCAGACGACACGAAAGAGAGGTTGAACAGGCTAGTAATAGGGGTGGCAACAATTTCGGCAGATAATTTTAGAAAGAAAGGGTCCAGATTGTCTAGCCCGGCTGATTTGTAGGGGTCCAGATTTTGCAGCTCTTTCAGAACATCAGCTGAATGGATTTGGGAGAAGGAGAAATGGGGAAGGCTTGGGCGAGTTGCTGTTGGGGGTGCAGTGCTGTTGTCCGGGGTAGGAGTAGCCAGGTGGAAAGCATGGCCAGCCGTAGAAAAATGCTTATTGAAATTCTCAATTATGGTGGATTTATCAGTGGTGACAGTGTTTCCTATCTTCAGTGCAGTGGGCAGCTGGGAGGAGGTGTTCTTATTCTCCATGGACTTTACAGTGTCCCAGAACTTTTTTGAGTTAGTGTTGCAGGAAGCAAATTTCTGCTTGAAAAAGCTAGCCTTGGCTTTTCTAACTGCCTGTGTATAATGATTTCTAGCTTCCCTGAACAGCTGCATATCACGGGGGCTGTTCGATGCTAATGCAGAACGCCATAGGATGTTTTTGTGTTGGTTAAGGGCAGTCAGGTCTGGGGAGAACCAAGGGCTATATCTGTTCCTGGTTCTAAATTTCTTGAATGGGGCATGTTTATTTAGGATGGTTAGGAAGGCATTTAAAAAAAATATCCAGGCATCCTCTACTGACGGGATGAGATCAATATCCTTCCAGGATACCCCGGCCAGGTCGATTAGAAAGGCCTGCTCGCAGAAGTGTTTCAGGGAGCGTTTTACAGTGATGAGTGGCGGTCGTTTGACCGCTGACCCATTACGGATGCAGGCAATGAGGCAGTGATCGCTGAGATCTTGGTTGAAGACAGCAGAGGTGTATTTAGAGGGGAAGTTGGTTAGGATGATATCTATGAGGGTGCCCGTGTTTAAGGTTTTGGGGAGGTACCTGGTAGGTTCATTGATAATTTGTGTGAGATTGAGGGCATCAAGTTTAGATTGTAGGATGGCTGGGGTGTTAAGCATGTTCCAGTTTAGGTCGCCTAGCAGCACGAACTCTGAAGATAGATGGGGGGCAATCAGTTCACATATGGTGTCCAGAGCACAGCTGGGGGCAGAGGGTGGTCTATAGCAGGCGGCAACGGTGAGAGACTTGTTTTTAGAGAGGTGGATTTTTAAAAGTAGAAGTTCAAATTGTTTGGGTACAGACCTGGATAGTAGGACAGAACTCTGCAGGCTATCTTTGCAGTAGATTGCAACACCGCCCCCTTTGGCAGTTCTATCTTGTCTGAAAATGTTGTAGTTTGGAATTAAAATGTCTGAGTTTTTGGTGGTCTTCCTAAGCCAGGATTCAGACACAGCTAGAACATCCGGGTTGGCAGAGTGTGCTAAAGCAGTGAATAGAACAAACTTAGGGAGGAGGCTTCTAATGTTAACATGCATGAAACCAAGGCTATTACGGTTACAGAAGTCGTCAAAAGAGAGCGCCTGGGGAATAGGAGTGGAGCTAGGCACTGCAGGGCCTGGATTCACCTCTACATCGCCAGAGGAACATAGGAGGAGTAGAATAAGGGTACGGCTAAAAGCTATGAGAATTGGTCGTCTAGAACGTCTGGAACATAGAGTAAAAGGAGGTTTCTGGGGGCGATAAAATAGCATCAAGGTATAATGTACAGACAAATGTATGGTAGGATGTGAATACAGTGGAGGTAAACCTAGGTATTGAGTGATGAAGAGAGAGATATTGTCTCTAGAAACATCGTTGAAACCAGGAGATGTCATTGCATGTGTGGGTGGTGGAACTAATAGGTTGGATAAGGTATAGTGAGCAGGACTAGAGGCTCTACAGTGAAATAAGCCAATAAACACTAACCAGAACAGAAATGGACAAGACATATTGACATTAAGGAGAGGCATGCTTAGTCGAGTGATCAAAAGGGTCCGGTGAGTGGAGAGGTTGGTTGGTGATTTAGACAGCTAGCCAGGGCATCGGTAGCAAGCTAGCATAGGATGGAGGTCTGTTGTTAGCTACCTCTTGCATTCCGTCAGTAGATTAGTGGGGTTCCGTGTGGTAGAGGGGATCAATCCAAATCACACAACAACAACAAAAATAAAAACAATAGATATAGTTATAGAGGCCCAAGAAGAAAACATAATAATAATAATAAAAAATAAATAAAAAATATATAAAAAAAATTGTCCGATTGTCTATTCAGATAGCAGCCGGTAAGACAGCTAACGGTTAGCAGGCCGCAGATGGGCGTTCAGGAGCCAGCCGAATAACTCCTTCGGGTAGATAACGTCGGCAGTCCAGTTGTGAAGGCCCGGTGGGGCTCCGCGAAAGCAGTAAAACGGGTCCGGATAGGTGACTGCAGCCCAGGTGTGATTGATGGAACTCAGGAGTGATTGACGGAGCTTGCTAGCTCCGGAATAATTGATGTTTGCTCCGGAATCGACGAAGGCCGATAGTCACACGGATAGCAGCTAGCTAGCTGTGAGATCCGGGTATGAATGTCCAGAGAGCAGTCGAAATCCAGGGACATGGAGAGAAAAATTGGTCCGGTATGTTCCGTTCCGAGCCGCGCTGCGCCGTACAGAACTGGCGATAGATTTTCGAGCTAAAGGATAGCTGATGACCACAAACCGTGGTTAGCTGAATACTAACGATTTGCCAGTAAAGGAGCTAACTAGCTTCTGAACTAGCTTCTGGATTAGCTTCTGGCTAGTTTCAGGCTAGCTTCTTGGAGTTTCTGGCTAGCTTCTTGGAGGATTACAGATCTGAGGTAAATAATACTTTTTTATAAATATACATTGGTGAGGCGGGTTGCAGGAGAGTGTTTTGAAGATGAGTTGATGGAAAATAAAAATAAAATGTATGTGAAAAAGTTGTAAATATATATATATACAGGACACGACAAGACGAGGACAAAAGACGTCTGAACTGCTATGCCACCTTGGTTTTGATTTCAAATCAAAATAAAATGATGGACAGATGAAAAGGGGAGGGACTTAACAACCGGTTACTTTTGTGGTGTGCACTTTGAAAAATGTCTATCAAATCTGTATCCAATAGGATTTTCAATAGATTAAAGCTTCATAGACCTACTCACGAGTCCTCTGCCACCTTGTCAGGGAATTTGAGTTTGAACTGAACGTAATATCCATAGGCAGACGGGTGGTCTCCCACAATAACAATGTTCCAACGTTGGTCTGGGATATACCGAGACGAGCACAGAGGGGTCCTTTACCTATGCAATCATTCACTTGTCAATACAGGGAAGCATAAAGCCAAATATCCCTCAATAACTCCGGATCTATCAATAGGCCAGCCTATTCCAGTTATAGTGCACTACTCTGGTCAAAAAGGAGTGCACTGTGTAAGGGAAGTAGGGTGCCATTTTGGGACGTACTATCTCTTCATGATGGACAAGGAACACCTGGATCAACAGGTTGGGTATCCTGAACAATGTCAACAAAAGGCAAGCAGGACGTAGCCAGAGTTTCCACTTCCTGTCTAGTCAGCCATTCATCCATCTCCTAACTGGTTGCTCTTACTGTCCCATTCAGACACAGTCCTATTCAATATATTGTAGTTTTGGGATTTCTGAACTGTATTTCTTCAGCGTTTGATTCTGAACAGCACTGCGTATGCATGGTCAACAACAATAGCATGTCAGTCCTTGGTCTTGGGCTAAAATGATACTAAGTCCAGAAGAAGAGGGAGAGTACAACTGTGGACCCTTTGTTGTGGTTCCTTCCCTGATGTATCCATTCTGTCCTGTGGCACCCCCAGCCCCCGTTCATTCTGATGAGAACTGACTCCTTTCAAGGGGAAATCTGCGATTGCTACATCCGTTTTTGGACTTTTAAGTTAACGATATATACTGTACCCATTGATTATTGAAGAATATAACTTAGTCTCATTAGCTTAGCCTCAGAACCCCAAATATAAGTTTGATTTACTCCTTTGTTCGTAAACAAACACTGCATAGCCTCAAAGCATGGTTCCAACTATAATTGAGATATCATGGATGGTCAGTCCTTGTATCCACAGCTCTGTTAATTAAGTTAAGAATGGGTTTATTCCTACAGCCGGATCCGGCTGTTTACCAAAACAGTGGTGGGATGGCCCTTATTGTTATTTTTCGAACAGCAGATTGGCCCTTTAAAGACCAGTAGTTTATCAGTATCAGCGGAATTCCACACATAGCTGTAGGTCCTGGGGATGAAACAGGGTTTTGGACAGCAGGCAGGCAGCTGTATGTTGGACTGCAGTGCAGATAGACTTCTTGGAGAAACTAGGCTCTGCTTCTTGGCAATGTTGTCAAGCCTGTTGTGCTTTAGAAACATGTATCTTAATCTCCCTCACCCTCTTTCAACCTGTCTACCTGTCTAACTGTCTACCTGTACCTATCTACCTGTCAACCTGTCTAACTGTCTACCTGTACCTGTCTAACTGTCTACCTGTACCTGTCTACCTGTCAACCTGTCTACCTGTCAACCTGTCAATCTGTCTACCTGTCAATCTGTCTACCTGCCAACCTGTCTACCTGCCAACCTGTCTACCTGTCAATCTGTCTACCTGCCAATCTGTCTACCTGTCAACCTGTCTACCTGCCAACCTGTCTACCTGTCAATCTGTCAATCTGTCTACCTGTCTACCTGTCAATCTGTCTACCTGTACCTGTCAACCTGTCTACCTGCCTACCTGTCAATCTGTGAACTTGTCTACCTGCCAACCTGTCTACCTGCCAACCTGTCTACCTGCCTACCTGCCTACCTGTCTACCTGTCTTACTGTCTACCTGTCTACCTGCCTACCTGTCAATCTGTGAACTTGTCTACCTGCCTACCTGTCTACCTGTCTACCTGTCTAACTGTCTACCTGTACCTGTCTAACTGTCTACCTGTACCTGTCTACCTGTCAACCTGTCTACCTGTCAACCTGTCTACCTGTCAATCTGTTTACCTGCCAACCTGTCTACCTGCCAATCTGTCTACCTGCCAATCTGTCTACCTGTCAATCTGTCTACCTGTACCTGTCAACCTGTCTACCTGCCAACCTGTCTACCTGTCAATCTGTCAATCTGTCTACCTGTCTACCTGTCAATCTGTCTACCTGTACCTGTCAACCTGTCTACCTGCCTACCTGTCAATCTGTGAACTTGTCTACCTGCCAACCTGTCTACCTGCCAACCTGTCTACCTGCCTACCTGTCTACCTGCCTACCTGCCTACCTGTCTACCTGTCTTACTGTCTACCTGTCTACCTGCCTACCTGTCAATCTGTGAACTTGTCTACCTGCCTACCTGCCTACCTGTCTACCTGTCTAACTGTCTACCTGTCTACCTGTCTACCTGTCTTCATACTTGCAGAAAACAAACACACACTTACTGGTGTGCACGTACACAAACAACAACAACAACAACAACAACAACAATGCCATCCTGTCTGGCTCAGGAAAGAAGATTTCTGATTACCACCGGTATCAAACTGTCAGTGAAACAAAGCAGTGAATGATGTCAACTCTTAACCGTCTTCCATCTTGGGCGTGTTTCTACCTCTCAACCTATTGACCAGGCTCTCCACAGGGGCCGGACCTCTCGTTGTTGCTCAGCTTGTTCAACCAATGGCTGCTAAGGCAGCTACACACTCTACACAAACAGAGGCACTCTGCTGAAGGACGGGCTCATGATAACGGTCGGAACGGAGCCAATGGAATGGCATCGAACACCTGGAAACCATGGAAACCACGTATTAGATCCCATTCCACTGATTCCGCTCCAGTCATTACCACGAGCCCGTCTTCTCCCAATTCAAGGGGCCACCAGACTCCTGTGGTGTGTAGCAGCAGGACTTCTGTTGAGGCCAGAGAATGGTCACTTCCTCCTCCATGACACAGGTTTGAGGAAGTAGAGGGTAGCCCTTCTAGACTTTAAAAAATATACATTTACTGTCTTGTTCTGACTTTATTGAACTGATAGAGAGAGAGGATGACAGTAAGAGAGAGAGAGAGAGAGGATGACAGTAAGAGAGAGAGAGAGAGAGGATGACAGTAAGAGAGAGAGAGAGAGAGAGAGAGAGAGAGGATGACAGTGAGAGAGAGAGAGAGAGAGAGAGAGAGAGAGAGAGAGAGAGAGAGAGAGGATGACAGTAAGAGAGAGAGAGAGGATGACAGTAAACGAGAGAGGATGACAGTAAGATAGAGAGAGAGAGAGAGAGGATGACAGTAAGAGAGAGAGAGAGGATGACAGTAAACGAGAGAGAGGATGACAGTAAGAGAGAGAGAGGGGATGACAGTAAATGAGAGAGAGAGGTCATGTCAAAAGGTCAACTAGGTCAGATTCTAAATGTAGACATGTGCCGAACGCTGCAGCATTACACTGGTCCTTCTCTTCCTGAAAGATCACAGAGACACATTTAAAAACCAACCCACCTCAGACACAGGCCATACGTGAAGGGCGATATGGTGCCTAGTTGATCTCTTTATGTGGTTAGCCTGCCCTCTAGTGGTGTCACGTTGTGTTACAGTCGACAGGTTCTCACGGTCTGAAAGACTTCAGAGTCAATGCTCCCCTCTTGGACACATATAGTATCTCTGACATAAAGTACATTAATGCCTTCCAAATGGTACCCTATTCCCTATATAGTGCACTACTTTAAATGGTACCCTATTCCCTATATAGTGCACTACTTTAAATGGTACCCTATTACCTATATAGTGCACTACTTTAAATGGTACCCTATTCCCTATATAGTCCACTACTTTAAATGGTACCCTATTTCCTATATAGTGCACTACTTTAAATGGTACCCTATTCCCTATATAGTGCATTACTTTAAGTGGGAGAACTTGCACAATTGGTGGCTGACTAAATACTTTTTTGCCCCACTGTAAATATTTATTTATGTGCTTTTGTTACTTAAGGTTATTTAAAACCAAATACTTTATTGACTTTTACTCAAGTAGTATTTTACTGGGTGACTTTCATTTTTACTTGAGTCATTTTCTATTAAGGGATCTTTACTTTTACTCAGGTAGTAAATTGGGTACTTTTTTCCATCACTGACCATTTGGGTGAAAATGCTTTGCAGCATTTGTCAAATGAATATGCTAGCCTGGGTACCAGTCTGTTTGTGCCCTTGTCAGGACAAGGAGTGGCATGAAAGGCACAAACAGACTGGTACCCGGGCTATGGTAATGCACGAAGAACAGACAACACACCATAGTGGCATCATGATTTATTTCTCAAACAACATATAGATGCTACTTTAACTTTACACAAAATACAAGCACATTTTAGCTTAGAATATTTACATTAAAAAAACAAAATTTAACATTCCATGGGGCTTGACCATGGGGCTTGACCATGGGGCTTGACCATGCGGCTTGACCATGGGGCTTGACCATGGAGCTTGACCATGGAGCTTGACCATGGGGCTTGACCATGGGGCTTGACCATGGAGCTTGACCATGGGGCTTGACCATGGAGCTTGACCATGGGGCTTGACCATGGAGCTTGACCATGGAGCTTGACCATGGGGCTTGACCATGGGGCTTGACCATGGAGCTTGACCATGGGGCTTGACCATGGGGCTTGACCATGGAGCTTGACCATGGGGCTTGACCATGGGGCTTGACCATGGGGCTTGACCATGGAGCTTGACCATGGGGCTTGACCATGGAGCTTGACCATGGGGCTTGACCATGGGGCTTGACCATGGAGCTTGACCATGGGGCTTGACCATGGGGCTTGACCATGGGGCTTGACCATGGGGCTTGACCATGCGGCTTGACCATGGGGCTTGACCATGGGGCTTGACCATGGGGCTTGACCATGGGGCTTGACCATGGGGCTTGACCATGGGGCTTGACCTTGCAAAACAATAAATAATGAAAATGCTTAAACAAACAGCTATTCAGTCAAATAAACTCTGTTGAAATCAGCTGGACTTCCGTGGTCTACGATCTGCATATCTGTCCCAGACCGATGCAACAAGACACATTCAGAACTGACAAGGGGTCAGAGTGTTAGCAGTAGGTGTATTCAGGTGCATTTTTATACAATATCCACACCTTTTTCATCTAAGAGGAAAATAAATAAAAAATATCATCATTCCTACTTTAGCAATTTGTGGTCAAGGATTCGTTGACAGAAAAAGATGAAGAAGAGATTTGAGTGAAAAGGATATTCTACAGCAGGAGAAATCACGGCATCTTAGAGGATGGAGGTGCTGTCCAGCACGGGAGGCTGCTGAGAGGAGAACAGTAAGAAGAGCCATGACAGAGCAGACGGAATGGCAGCAAAAACATCTGGAAACCATGGAAACCACGTGTTTGACGTATTTGATTCCATTCCGTTCATTCCACTCCAGTTATTACCTCAAGCTCGTTCTCCCCAATTAAGGTGCCACCAACCAATCTCCTGTGCTGTACAGGTACGACCTCTGACCTCTGATAGTGTACGGGTTTGACCTGGGCCCCGTATTCAGGTCCCCCCCACGTCTATGTCATCTTATTCACTCTGATCTAGGATCTGTCCATATCATCTCATTCATTCTGATCTAGGATCTGTCCATATCATCTCATTCATTCTGATCTAGGATCTGTCCATATCATCAGATTCATTCTTATCTAGGATCTGTCCATATCATCTCATTCATTTTGATCTAAGAGGCTAAACTGATCCTAGATCAGCGCTACTGCTCTTTCATACTCTGAGACTCTTAATGAATATGGGCCCAGACCTCTGATACTGTACAGGTGAGACCTCTAACAGGGTTGGTTAATCTCAGACTCCTTGGTGGGGCTCTTGTCAGTCTGACACTCAGGACAGAAACATCTGGTAAACATCAACATAGTTGTTTGTCACATTCTTCTCCTCGTCTCTCTCCCAGGGGGTGGGGGGATGGGACAGTGAGCAGAGAGACGTGATCCTCTGGGTCAAGCCCAGTACCGGCTTCTCCTTCTCTCCTCCACTCCCCAGCCACCAGTGTTCCTCCTCCTCCTCCTCCTCCTCCTCTCTCCAGCCACCAGTGTTCCTCCTCCTCCCTCCTCCTCCTCTCCCCAACCACCAGTGTTCCTCCTCCTCCTCCTCCTCTCCCCAGCCACCAGTGTTCCTCCCCCTCCTCCTCCTCTCTCCAGCCACCAGTGTTCCTCCTCCTCCCTCCTCCTCCTCCTCTCCCCAGCCACCAGTGTTCCTCCTCCTCCTCCTCCTCCTCCTCCTCCTCCTCCTCCTCTCTCCAGCCACCAGTGTTCCTCCTCCTCCCTCCTCCTCCTCCTCTCCCCAGCCACCAGTGTTCCTCCTCCCTCCTCCTCCTCCTCTCCCCAGCCACCAGTGTTCCTCCTCCTCCTCCTCCTCCTCTCTCCAGCCACCAGTGTTCCTCCTCCTCCTCCTCCTCCTCCTCTCTCCAGCCACCAGTGTTCCTCCTCCTCCCTCCTCCTCTCCCCAGCCACCAGTGTTCCTCCTCCTCCCTCCTCCTCCTCTCCCCAGCCACCAGTGTTCCTCCTCCTCTTCCTCTCCCCAGCCACCACTGTTCCTCCTCCTCCCTCCCTCCTCTCCCCAGCCACCAGTGTTCCTCCTCGTCTTCCTCTCCCCAGCCACCAGTGTTCCTCCTCCTCCCTCCTCCTGCTCCTCTCCCCAGCCACCAGTGTATCTCCTCCTCCTCCTCTCCCCAGCCACCACTGTCCCTCCTCCTCCTCCTCTCCCCAGCCACCAGTGTTCCTCCTCCTCCTCCTCTCCCCAGCCACCAGTGTTCCTCCTCCTCCTCCTCTCCCCAGCCACCAGTGTATCTCCTCCTCCTCCTCCTCATCCTCCTCCTCCTCTCCCCATCCACCAGGGTTCAGATCATCAGGTGATGAGTTGTGGCTCCCAGACCTGACTGGCCAGCTGGGAGCGACATTGAGTGATGGTTGGAGGGCCAGCCGGAGGCTGACTGTCCAGACACAGACCACTGACCATGTGCTGCAGGGCTGGTCCCTTCGGCTTCCACTTCTACGGTAGGTGAAGCAGAAACAGAGAGGGGGAAGAGGGAGGGAGAGAGAGAGAGAGAGAGAGAGGGAGGATAAAGAGAGAGGGGGGAAGGAGAGAGGGGCAAGAGGGAGAGAGAGAGAGGGGGAAGAGGGAGAGACAGAGAGAGAGGGGGGATAAAGAGAGAGGGGGGAAGGAGAGAGGGGGGGAAGAGGGAGAGACAGAGAGAGGGGGTATAAAGAGAGAGGGGGTATAAAGAGAGAGGGGGTATAAAGAGAGAGGGGGAAGGAGAGGGAGAGACAGAGAGAGGGGGTATAAAGAGAGAGGGGGGAAGGAGAGAGAGGGGGAAGAGGGAGAGACAGAGAGAAAGAGAGAGGGGGAAGAGGGAGAGACAGAGAGAGAGGGGGGATAACGAGAGAGGGGGAAGAGGGAGAGACAGAGAGAGAGGGGGGATAAAGAGAGAGGGGGAAGAGGGAGAGACAGAGAGAGGGGGAAGAGGGAGAGACAGAGAGAGGGGGAAGAGGGAGAGAGAAAGAGAGAGGGGGGATAAAGAGAGAGGGGGAAGAGGGAGAGAGAAAGAGAGAGGGGGGATAAAGAGAGAGGGGGGAGGGAGAGAGAAAGAGAGAGGGGGAAGAGGGAGAGAGAGAATACGTTAAGGACACATGCAAAAAAAAAACGTATATTGACCTTGGACTGCTTAACGTCATTTGGACAGCTTAACGTCATTTGGACTGCTTAACATCATTTGGACTGCTTAACGTCATTTGGACTGCTTAACGTCATTTGGACTGCTTAACGTCATTTGGACTGCTTAACGTCATTTGGACTGCTTAACGTCATTTGGACAGCTTAACGTCATTTGGACTGCTTAACGTCATTTGGACTGCTTAACGTCATTTGGACTGCTTAACGTCATTTGGACTGCTTAACGTCATTTGGACTGCTTAACGTCATTTGGACTGCTTAACGTCATTTGGACTGCTTAACGTCATTTGGACTGCTTAACGTCATTTGGACTGCTTAACGTCATTTGGACAGCTTAATGTCATTTGGACAGCTTAACGTCATTTGGACAGCTTAACGTCATTTGGACTGCTTAACGTCATTTGGACAGCTTAACGTCATTTGGACTGCTTAACGTCATTTGGACTGCTTAACGTCATTTGGACTGCTTAACGTCATTTGGACTGCTTAACATCATTTGGACAGCTTAACGTCATTTGGACTGCTTAACGTCATTTGGACTGCTTAACGTCATTTGGACTGCTTAACGTCATTTGGACTGCTTAACGTCATTTGGACAGCTTAATGTTATTTGGACAGCTTAACGTCATTTGGACTGCTTAACGTCATTTGGACAGCTTAATGTTATTTGGACTGCTTAACGTCATTTGGACAGCTTAACGTCATTTGGACAGCTTAATGTTATTTGGACTGCTTAACGTCATTTGGACAGCTTAATGTTATTTGGACTGCTTAACGTCATTTGGACTGCTTAACGTCATTTGGACTGCTTAACGTCATTTGGACTGCTTAACGTCATTTGGACTGCTTAACGTCATTTGGACTGCTTAAAGTCATTTGGACAGCTTAACGTCATTTGGACTGCTTAACGTCATTTGGACAGCTTAACGTCATTTGGACTGCTTAACGTCATTTGGACTGCTTAACGTCATTTGGACTGCTTAAAGTCATTTGGACTGCTTAACGTCATTTGGACTGCTTAACGTCATTTGGACTGCTTAACGTCATTTGGACTGCTTAACGTCAGACTGCTTAACGTCATTTGGACTGCTTAACGTCATTTGGACTGCTTAACGTCATTTGGACAGCTTAACGTCATTTGGACTGCTTAACGTCATTTGGAAACCATAACTTAATTTGAACAGCTTAACGTCATTTGGAAACCATAGCGTAATTTGGACAGCTTAACGTAATTTGGACAGTTTAACTTCATTTGAACAGCTTAACGTAATTTGGACAGCTTAACTTAATTTGGACAGTTTAACGTAATTTGGAAACCATAACATCTTTTGGACAGCTTAACTTCATTTGAACAGCTTAACATAATTTGGAGATTGTTAGGTAGATTGATAGAAGGCCGGTTAAGCCCAAAGCAAGATTTGATGGTACCCCCCAGACGAAAATGTTGGTTTAAAATGTATTTAATGCAGTTATACACATTCTGCCATGGGGCAGAGAGAAAATGTACATTTTCTGCAGTTCTACACATTTTTGCAGTTTTAAAGCAGTTTTTTGTAGTTATACACATTTTGCCATTAGGCAGAGAACATTTTTGTATTTTCTATGCAAATGTATTATAAAATCTAATCAAACACTTCAGGAGAGCCCATGAACTCATGTTGCGCAACATTCTTCTATAGGCTATGCAATTGCGAGACAAAACAGAATTTTGATGGCCTCTAATAAAAAGAGGAGGATCCCATCAGCTTTCTATAGCCTTACTATATTTATTTCTCAACTTTCCTAATATGAAGCACATTGCTTCTCTACAACAGGAGTAAAGCCTACCTGGCTGGCATGAAAATAAACCAGGGGAAAAGCCTCGTCCATTTGCTATTTAAGTGCGTAGATGACATGTCTTTCCCCCCCATTCCCTGTTTCTAGACAGGTGCATGATAATGGCCCATTCTAAATCAAGGTGACAATATTAGCCTATCCCTTGTGAATGATGCCCAGTGTAAGGCAAGAAACAATGGCTTTTCTTTTGCGACTTTCTCTAATCATAGTTGCACAGCTCATGTATCCTAGCCCATAGGCCTATATGTTTTTAATAAGGTTCGTATCACAACTAAAGTGGCCAAATAACTTCTTAAAATTAAGCACATTGATCAGCTTTACAAGGGGTGTACAGCACGTGAGTTTCAAGTTTGGGGAAGATCATTTTCACCATAAAAATTCACTTTTGATAATGGTGTTCTCCGCTAATGTAACATCCCCGCTTATAGCCTACTGCCATGTGCTTATAGCCTACTACCATGTGCTTATAGCCTACTAACATGTGCTTATAGCCTACTAACATGTGCTTATAGCCTACTGCCATGTGCTTATAGCCTACTGCCATGTGCTTATAGCCTACTATCATGTGCTTATAGCCTACTGCCATGTGCTTATAGCCTACTACCATGTGCTTATAGCCTACTAACATGTGCTTATAGCCTACTACCATGTGCTTATAGCCTACTACCCATGTGCTTATAGCCTACTAACATGTGCTTATAGCCTACTACCATGTGCTTATAGCCTACTACCCATGTGCTTATAGCCTACTAACATGTGCTTATAGCCTACTAACATGTGCTTATAGCCTACTAACATGTGCTTATAGCCTACTAACATGTGCTTATAGCCTACTAACATGTGCTTATAGCCTACTAACATGTGCTTATAGCCTACTAACATGTGCTTATAGCCTACTACCATGTGCTTATAGCCTACTAACATGTGTGCATTGCTGCCCTTATAATGTGAAGAAATAGACTAATAGTTTATCAACATTTTAAGCTAAAAGTGGTGCTCGAATATACATTTGTGATGTTTCGCATCCCACAACTGTCCCAGACTATGTTTGGAATATTTATTTCTCACACAGAATAGAATAGGTCAACATTTGTACTAGGGGGATAGTAGATTGACATAGGCTAATGCTTTTGCTGTTCGTTAGTCCTACTACTCATCTTGTTGGCTGACAAAGTAAATGTGGACAGTTCTTCCAATATCTTTAATATGCAACTTGGAATTGGATAAGGACACGCGCAGTTGCATCCCCAATGTGTCTGTCTTCACTTGTAGTGAGAAAGACCCAATCACGTGATGGAGAGCCATGTGAGTGAGAGGTGTTTCGGATTGCGTAGCACACTCAGGGAGAAGGACACAGGAGAAGGGCACTCCAGGTATAGGGGTTTCTCTTATAGAGCTCCATTTTTATGGAATGGTCTGCCTATTCATGTGAGAGATGCAAACTCGGTCTCAACCTTTAAGTCTTTACTGCAGACTCATCTCTTCAGTAGGTCCTATGATTGAGTGTATTCTGGCCCAGGAGTGGGAAGGTGAACGGAAAGGCTCTGGAGCAACGAACCGTCCTTGCTGTCTCTGCCTGGCCGGTTCCCCTCTTTCCACTGGGAGAGTTGGTGGTTGAAGTTGGTGGTTGAAGATATCCCTCTAGTGGTGTGGGGACTGTGCCTTGGCAAAGTGGGTGGGGTTATATCCTGCCTGTTTGGCCCTGTCCGGGGAAATCATTGGATGGGGCCACAGTGTCTCCTGACCCCTCCTGTCTCAGCCTCCAGTATTTATTCTGCAGGAGTTTGTGTGTCGGGAGGCTAGGGTCAGTCTGTTATATCTGGAGTACTTCTCCTGTCCTTTCCGGTGTCCTGTGTGAATTTAAGTATGCTCTCTCTAATTCTCTCTTTCTCGGAGGACCTGAGTCCTAGGACCATGCCTCAGGACCACCTGACATGATGACTCCTTGCTGTCCCCAGTCCACCTGGCCGTGCTGCTGCTCCAGTTTCAACTGTTCTGCCTGCGGCTATGGAATCCTGACCTGTTCACCGGACGTGCTACCTTGTCCCAGACCTGCTGTTTTCAACTCTCTAGAGACAGCAGGAGCGGTAAAGATACTCTGAATGATCGGCTATGAAAAGCCAACTGACATTTACTCCTGAGGTGCTGACCTGTTGCACCTTCGACAACCACTGTGTTTATTATTGTTTGACCCTGCTGGTCATCTATGAACATTTGAATATCTTGGCCATGTTCTGTTATAATCTCCACCCGGCACAGCCAGAAGAGGACTGGCCACCCCACATAGCCTGGTTCCTCTCTAGGTTTCTTCCTAGGTTTTGGCCTTTCTAGGGAGTTTTTCCTAGCCACCGTGCTTCTACATCTGCATTGCTTGCTGTTTGGGGTTTTAGGCTGGGTTTCTGTACAGCACTTTGAGATATCAGCTGATGTAAGAAGGGCTTTATAAATACATTTGATTTGATGAGTTAACTCATATAGAAGTATCTATTTCTTTGTTAACCGCTCAACACAGAATATCCACATCCCTCAAATCGTTTGGAGAAGATGTTGTGGCAGACGGCAGGGAGAGGTGAGAGGTGAGGGGTGAGGGGTGAGGGGTGAGAGGTGAGAGGTGAGGGGTGAAAGGTGAGAGGTGAGAGGGAGTGGGGATTGAAGGGCGTAATCTTGTAGCCCGCTGGGTCCACCCCTGATCCTTATATGGACTTCCTGCCCCAACGAGGCGAGGCTGTGGACCATTAAGCCATGGAGTGCTTGGGGAATAAAAGAGGAAGTGGGTTGCACAAACAGGGAGAGGACCGAGAGGGAAACGTGTGTTATGGAGCGTGTGAGAAGAGAGAGAGAGAGAATTATCTGTGTAATTACTCGTTGTGAGCTGGGATGTCTGATTACCTCCAGTGTGTACCGAAACGGTTTGGCTGAGGACCCGAGTTTTAGGAGAACGGACAACGAGAACGGATTGTAAACTGGTTGCTGAATTCCCCCCCTCCCCCCCTTTCCCACCGTGTGAAAATCACCCTAATAAATTCTCCATTTGCATTCTGGTTGTATTCCCTGTGCGTGTTTGGTTATTGAACTTGGTGATGTGGAGACCCCACACCCTTGAGCCTGCTACAATTTATTTTATTCAGCTTTGATCAATTGTATTCTTCATACTATAGAATAATATAACATAATGCCACGGAATTCTAAGCAAATCTTGTCTGTTAAATGAACTAGTGTCGAATACAGCCATTTGACATAGCTAGTGTCGAACACAGCCATTTGACATAGCTAGTGTCGAACACAGCCATTTGGCATAGCTAGTGTCGAACACAGCCATTTGACATAGCTAGTGTCGAACACAGCCATTTGGCATAGCTAGTGTCGAACACAGCCATTTGACATAGCTAGTGTCGAACACAGCCATTTGGCATAGCTAGTGTCGAACACAGCCATTTGACATAGCTAGTGTCGAACACAGCCATTTGGCATAGCTAGTGTCGAACACAGCCATTTGGCATAGCTAGTGTCGAACACAGCCATTTGACATAGCTAGTGTCGAACACAGCCATTTGACATAGCTAGTGTCGAACACAGCCATTTGACATAACTAGTGTCGAACACAGCCATTTGGCATAGCTAGTGTCGAACACAGCCATTTGGCATAGCTAGTGTCGAACACAGCCATTTGACATAACTAGTGTCGAACACAGCCATTTGACATAGCTAGTGTCGAACACAGCCATTTGGCATAGCTAGTGTCGAACACAGCCATTTGGCATAGCTAGTGTCGAACACAGCCATTTGACATAGCTAGTGTCGAACACAGCCATTTGACATAGCCACACCAGGACCCAAACATAAGGACAACTCAGAGTATGTTATTCTGTTCTTCTGAAATAGACTACATTTTCTACATATCATGTTTCTTTAGACCTGTCTAAAATAAATAATGGATTTATTGTGATGGTGTAGACTATATTACATGGATTTATTGTGAAGGTGTAGACTATATTACATGGATTTATTGTGATGGTGTAGACTATATTACATGGATTTATTGTGATGGTGTAGACTATATTACATGGATTTATTGTGATGGTGTAGACTATATTACATGGATTTATTGTGATGGTGTAGACTATATTACATGGATTTATTGTGATGGTGTAGACTATATTACATGGATTTATTGTGAAGGTGTAGACTATATTACATGGATTTATTGTGAAGGTGTAGACTATATTACATGGATTTATTGTGAAGGTGTAGACTATATTACATGGATTTATTGTGATGGTGTAGGTAGACTATATTAGATGGATTTATTGTGATGGTGTAGACTACATTACATGGATTTATTGTGATGGTGTAGACTATATTACATGGATTTATTGTGATGGTGTAGACTATATTACATGGATTTATTGTGATGGTGTAGACTATATTACATGGATTTATTGTGATGGTGTAGGTAGACTATATTACATGGATTTATTGTGATGGTGTAGACTATATTACATGGATTTATTGTGATGGTGTAGACTATATTACATGGATTTATTGTGAAGGTGTAGGTAGACTATATTACATGGATTTATTGTGATGGTGTAGACTATATTACATGGATTTATTGTGAAGGTGTAGACTATATTACATGGATTTATTGTGATGGTGTAGGTAGACTATATTACATGGATTTATTGTGATGGTGTAGACTATGTTACATGGATTTATTGTGATGGTGTAGACTATGTTACATGGATTTATTGTGATGGTGTAGGTAGACTATATTACATGGATTTCTTATACTTTTTATAACATTCCAAAGGTCTGCATCAGTGTCTTGTAGGCTGTGTGGAAGCCAGGAGATGCTAAATGTGTTTATGTTCATTAACAGGTCAGTTACCGTGAGACCGACAGCTATTTGCTTGACAATCGCGGACTACTGATGGAAAAATGTTGTGACCGCCACAGCCCTAGTTGAGACCCCGATATTTGACCTGTGTTTATACAGATCGTTTTGGTATCTAACCAGAAGGTTTGAGTTAGAGCTGAGTAATGGGGTCTGGATTACAGTAATCAGAGTGATTGAGCTGTTCTCTTTGGAAAGACATAGGAGAAAAGGCCAGAACACTCAGCCCAGCTGCAGAGAAAGAGAATGATGCAACCTGGCCCATATGTCTCACAATAAACACCACTAGGACAGTCCAACATAGCACCCTATTGCCTATATATAATACATTTGACCAGAGAACTTTAATCATGTCAACGAAGAGAGACGAAAGTCTGTGTAATTCATTCTGATTAAGACAGCAGAATAACATTCCTCCATAAAGTCACACGATGAGGAGGTCTAAATTCTTCAAACTCTATCAAACTATCGTTTAAAGCAAGTGCTCCCTCCCAGGGGTCCGTAAACTCCCATCGCAGTCGATGAAAATTAGATAACTCTACAGGGAACATGAGGAGGGTTGGAGAACAGACCAGATACAGAGGATACGTCCCCAATGGCACCCTATTCCCTATATAGTACACTACTTTAGACCAGAGTCCTATTCCCTATATAGTGCACTACTATAGACCAGAGCCCTATTCCCTATATAGTGCACTACTTTAGACCAGAGCCCTGTTCCCTATATAGTACACTACTTTAGACCAGAGCCCTATTCCCTATATAGTGCACTACTATAGACCAGAGCCCTATTCCCTATATAGTGCACTACTATAGACCAGAGCCCTATTCCCTATATAGTGCACTACTTTAGACCAGAGCCCTATTCCCTACATAGTACACTACTTTAGACCAGAGCCCTATTCCCTATGTAGTGCACTACTTTAGACCAGAGCCCTATTCCCTACATAGTACACTACTTTAGACCAGGCCCCTATTCCCTATATAGAGCACTACTATAGACCAGAGCCCTATGGCACCCTATTCCCTACATAGTGCACTTACTTTTGACTTTTAGCCCTATAGGCCTTGCATTTTGGCCCAATAGAACATGGTCAAAAGTAATAGGGAATAGGGTGCCATAGGGCTCTGGTCTAAAGTAGTGTCCTGTTATAATCTCCACCCGGCACAGCCAGAAGAGGACTGGCCACCCCACATAGCCTGGTTCCTCTCTAGGTTTCTTCCTAGGTATTGGCCTTTCTAGGGAGTTTTTCCTAGCCACCGTGCTTCTACACCTGCATTGCTTGCTGTTTGGGGTTTTAGGCTGGGTTTCTGTACAGCACTTTGAGATATCAGCTGATGTACGAAGGGCTATATAAATAAATTTGATTTGATTTGATTTGAAATTTGATTTGGTCTAAAGTAGTGCACTATATAGGGAATAGGGTGCCATTTGGGAGTCATGAATACTGGCTTGGCTATTACTGGAGTGGTTATTAATCACTTGGCAGAGAAAGGATTCTAAGGGTTGTGTTGATGACACATGAACAACAACAGTCTCTGACAGGGCCAAAATACAGATAACTACAACCAGCTTTAGGTTAGCAAGGAGTTACCTTAGGGAGAGGGGGAGAGAGAGGAGGGGAGAGGGAGAGAGGGGGAGAGAGGGGGAGAGAGGGGGAGAGAGGGGGAGAGAGGGAGAGGGGGGAGAGAGGGAGAGAGAGGGAGAGGGAGAGAGGGGGGAGGAGAGAGGGGGAGAGGGAGAGGGAGAGAGGGAGGAAGAGGGAGAGGGAGAGAGGGGAGCGGGAGAGGAGGGGAGAGGGGGAGAGGGAGGAGAGGGAGAGGGAGAGAGGGGGAGAGGGAGAGGGAGAGAGGGGGAGAGAGGGGAGAGGGGGAGAGGGAGGGAGAGAGGGAGAGGGAGAGAGGGGGGAGAGAGGGGGAGAGGGAGAGAGGGAGGAGAGGGAGAGGGAGAGAGGGGGAGAGGGGGAGAGGGAGGGAGAGGGGGGGAGAGGGGGAGAGAGAGGGAGAGGGGGGCGAGGGAGAGAGGGGAGAGAGGGGAGAGAGGGAGAGGAGGGGGAGAGGGGGAGAGGGGGAAGAGAGGGAAGAGAGGGGGAGGGAGAGGAGAGAGAGGGGGGAGGGGAGGAGAGAGGGGGAGAGAGGGAGAGAGGGAGAGAGGGGGAGAGAGGGAGAGAGGGGGAGAGAGGAGAGAGGGAGAGAGGGGAGAGGGGGAGGAGAGGGAAAGAGAGGAGAGAGGGAGGAGAGGGAAGGGAGAGAGGGGAGAGAGCGGGAGAGAGGGGGAGAGGGGGGAGAGGGTGAGGCGGGGGAAGGGAGAGGGAGGGAGAGAGGGGGAGAGGGGAGAGGGGGAGAGAGGGAGAGGGAAGAGAGGGGGAGAGGGGGGAGAGAGGAGGAGAGGGGGATGACAGCAATATTAATGTTCCCATGGATCCCCAGGGGGTTCCAAAACGAAACACCATGACGATACTGTTACATATGGCTGTAGATACTGAACACCACTAGTCCCTGAATCACTAGTTACATATGGCTGTAGATACTGAACACCACTAGTCCCTGAATCACTAGTTACATATGGCTGTAGATACTGAACACCACTAGTCCCTGAATCACTAGTTACATATGGCTGTAGATACTGAACACCACTAGTCCCTGAATCACTAGTTACATATGGCTGTAGATACTGAACACCACTAGTCCCTGAATCACTAGTTACATATGGCTGTAGATACAAGCTCAACAAAGGGAATCACATTTCTATACAAACTCTACGGTTTGTGTTATTAATATGGAATAATACTCATATCCATTCTGTTACTGTGGGGACTAACCTCAGACCAGGACTATATCCATTCTGTTACTGCGGGGACTAACCTCAGACCAGGACTATATCCATTCTGTTACTGTGGGGACTAACCTCAGACCAGGGCTGTATCCATTCTGTTACTGTGGGGACTAACCTCAGACCAGGGCTGTATCCATTCTGTTACTGTGGGGACTAACCTCAGACCAGGACTATATCCATTCTGTTACTGCGGGGACTAACCTCAGACCAGGACTATATCCATTCTGTTACTGCGGGGACTAACCTCAGACCAGGACTATATCCATTCTGTTACTGTGGGGACTAACCTCAGACCAGGGCTGTATCCATTCTGTTACTGTGGGGACTAACCTCAGACCAGGGCTGTATCCATTCTGTTACTGTGGGGACTAACCTCAGACCAGGACTATATCCATTCTGTTACTGCGGGGACTAACCTCAGACCAGGGCTGTATCCATTCTGTTACTGTGGGGACTAACCTCAGACCAGGGCTGTATCCATTCTGTTACTGTGGGGACGAACCTCAGACCAGGACTATATCCATTCTGTTACTGTGGGGACGAACCTCAGACCAGAACTATATCCATTCTGTTACTCTGGGGACTAACCTCAGACCAGGACTATATCCATTCTGTTACTGTGGGGACTAACCTCAGACCAGGACTATATCCATTCGGTTACTGTGGGGACTAACCTCAGACCAGGGCTGTATCCATTCTGTTACTGTGGGGACTAACCTCAGACCAGGACTATATCCATTCTGTTACTGTGGGGACTAACCTCAGACCAGGACTATATCCATTCGGTTACTGTGGGGACGAACCTCAGACCAGGACTATATCCATTCTGTTACTGCGGGGACTAACCTCAGACCAGGACTATATCCATTCTGTTACTGTGGGGACTAACCTCAGACCAGGACTATATCCATTCTGTTACTGTGGGGACTAACCTCAGACCAGGGCTGTATCCATTCTGTTACTGTGAGGACTAACCTCAGACCAGGGCTGTATCCATTCTGTTACTGTGGGGACTAACCTCAGACCAGGACTATATCCATTCTGTTACTGTGGGGACTAACCTCAGACCAGGGCTATATCCATTCTGTTACTGTGGGGACTAACCTCAGACCAGGACTATATCCATTCTGTTACTGCGGGGACTAACCTCAGACCAGGACTATATCCATTCGGTTACTGTGGGGACGAACCTCAGACCAGGACTATATCCATTCTGTTACTGCGGGGACTAACCTCAGACCAGGACTATATCCATTCTGTTACTGTGGGGACTAACCTTAGACCAGGACTATATCCATTCTGTTACTGTGGGGACTAACCTCAGACCAGGACTATATCCATTCTGTTACTGCGGGGACTAACCTCAGACCAGGACTATATCCATTCGGTTACTCTGGGGACTAACCTCAGACCAGGACTATATCCATTCTGTTACTGTGGGGACGAACCTCAGACCAGGACTATATCCATTCTGTTACTGTGGGGACTAACCTCAGACCAGGGCTGTATCCATTCTGTTACTGTGGGGACTAACCTCAGACCAGGGCTGTATCCATTCTGTTACTGTGGGGACTAACCTCAGACCAGGACTATATCCATTCTGTTACTGTGGGGACTAACCTCAGACCAGGGCTGTATCCATTCTGTTACTGTGGGGACTAACCTCAGACCAGGACTATATCCATTCTGTTACTGTGGGGACTAACCTCAGACCAGGACTATATCCATTCTGTTACTGTGGGGACTAACCTCAGACCAGGGCTATATCCATTCTGTTACTGTGGGGACTAACCTCAGACCAGGGCTGTATCCATTCTGTTACTGTGGGGACTAACCTCAGACCAGGACTATATCCATTCTGTTACTGTGGGGACTAACCTCAGACCAGGACTATATCCATTCTGTTACTGCGGGGACTAACCTCAGACCAGGACTATATCCATTCTGTTACTGTGGGGACTAACCTCAGACCAGGACTATATCCATTCTGTTACTGTGGGGACTAACCTCAGACCAGGACTATATCCATTCTGTTACTGTGGGGACTAACCTCAGACCAGGGCTGTATCCATTCTGTTACTGTGGGGACTAACCTCAGACCAGGACTATATCCATTCTGTTACTGTGGGGACTAACCTCAGACCAGGACTATATCCATTCTGTTACTGCGGGGACTAACCTCAGACCAGGACTATATCCTGGTCTATAGTAGTGCACTATATAGGGAATAGGGCTCTGGTCTATAGTAGTGCACTATTAGGGAATAGGGCTCTGGTCTAAAGTAGTGTACTATATAGGGAATAGGGCTCTGGTCTAAAGTAGTGCACTATATAGGGAATAGGGCTCTGGTCTAAAGTAGTGTACTATAGAGGGAATAGGGCTCTGGTCTAAAGTAGTGCACTATATAGGGAATAGGGCTCTGGTCTAAAGTAGTGTACTATATAGGGAATAGGGCTCTGGTCTAAAGTAGTGCACTATATAGGGAATAGGGCTCTGGTCTAAAGTAGTGTACTATATAGGGAATAGGGCTCTGGTCTAAAGTAGTGCACTATATAGGGAATAGGGCTCTGGTCTAAAGTAGTGCACTATATAGGGAACAGGGTGCCATTTTTGGGACGTAGACTGAGCTTTGGCCTGGAGAGGCCGATCATGGCCCAGAGCAGAGCAGCAGTGAATAATGGGAACACCGACTGACTCCCTAGGAACTCGAGAGAAGATGGGACTGCTGGGAGATGACGAGGATAGGCTGGCCCAGTTCCTAACACATGGTTCAGGTTAGAGCTCCCGCCTAGATGCTTATAGATCAACAGTGGAGCTGGCCCACTGCCCAGCAGGTGGAGGGATGGAGGGATAGAGGGTGGAGGGATGGAGGGATAGGAGAGATAGAGGTGGAGGATGGAGGGATAGAGAGATAGAGGGGTGGAGAGATGGGGGGGATGGAGGGATGGAGAGATAGAGGGTGGAGAGATGGGGGATGGAGGGATGGAGAGATACGAGGGTAGGAGAGATGGGGGATGGAGGGATGGAGAGATAGAGGGGGAGAGATGGGGGTAATAGAGAGGGATAGGAGGGATGGATAGAGGGGTGGAGAGATGGGGGGATGGAGGGATGGAGAGATAGAGGGGTGGAGAGATGGGGGATGGAGGGATGGAGAGATAGAGGGGTGGAGAGATGGAGAGATAGAGGGGTGGAGAGATGGGGAGGATGGAGGGATGGAGAGATAGAGGGGTGGAGAGATGGGGAGGATGGAGGGATGGAGAGAGAGGGGTGGAGAGATGGGGAGGATGGAGGGATGGAGAGATAGAGGGGTGGAGAGATGGG